>NC_064811.1:139211798-139413944 GCF_023721935.1 Panthera uncia
GTGTGTGTGTGTGTGTGTGTGTGTGTATGTGTATACACACACATATATATATATATATGGCTTTTATATAATTGGCTATGAAACCACAAACAAGTAGTATGTGCTCCAATGAAGATGACCTATACCTAAAATAGTCCAGAAATTCAAGGACCACGTTTTAATTCCTTTAGACTGGTTCCTTGGTGTATGTAGTATGCCCCCAAATAACGAAGGAGCTCTATCATCTATTTTTTTTTTTCTAAAAAAACTCTTCCAGAATCATAACATTTTAGATCTGAAAAAGACCTTAGGAAACATGTAGGACAGGGGCACCTGGATGGCTCAGTTGGTTAAGTGTCTGGCTCTTGATTCCAGCTCAGGTCGTGATCTCACTGTTGGTGAGTTCAAGTCCCGCATTGGGCTCTGTGCTGAGAGTGTGGAGCCTACTTGAGATTCTTGCTCTCCCTCTCTCTCCCTGCCCCACTCCCACTCATGCTCTCTCTCTCAAAATAAACACTAAAAAAGAAAAGAAAAGAAAGAAAGAAATAAAGAAAAGAAAACATTTAGGACAGTATTTCTCAAGTGAGATGGTCAATCAAATATCAAAATCGAAAATACTTGGTGTTCTTGTCAATACTTGGAACACATGTCAGACCTGCACTGATGGGGTTCGTGAAGCTGCACATTTTACAGACTCTCTAGATGATTCGCTTGTCCTCAAATGAATAATCCAATCAGATCCTTTCGTTTTCCATACAAGGGAAACAAACTTCTAAGGTGCAAAATTTCCTCCTTAAATGAGACCACGTAGCCATTAACATTCCACTCACTTAAAAACAAGTAAAAGCAACCCATAAAAATGAGATTTGGGAAAAAATAGAAAACACGCCCTTTGTTTACAGAGACAGCTAAAGGGCGACACAGGACTTCAAAGAATATTATGTTGTGCATGTGTATAGTTACTAGTTGATATGCCCCACCTAGCCACAAATTAGTGTGGTTACCTTAAATTGCTAACATGAAAATCTTAACTTCCCACTTCTGAAGGTATTGGTTTTAGCCTCTCCGTTTTCTTTTTCTAGGTTTCCAAGGTTGCTCTTTTGGGCATGATTTTAGAAATGTAATTATAACTCTGGTTTTAAACTTCTGGACTATGTAATCAAGCACAGACTGGTCCTGGTGGAAAATATACAGTTCTTAGCTCTGTGTACATTGACAAGGAACATGACTGGATTCAAATCTAATGAGTGGCATATGTCCTCACAGTGGCCGCTTCCCCCCACCCCTAAAAAGAAATCCAAAAAAGAAGACCCATGCTGCCGTAGGAAATGTAGACAGAGGGGTGTGGAACCAGTTTCTCCAGAAACATTTTTCTGTTTTTCTTTTTTAAGTATATTTATTTATTTTGGGGGGGGGGCAGGGTCAGAAAGAGAATCCTAAGCAGTGTCTGCCCTGTTAGCATGGAACCTGAGGTGGGGCTCTATCCCACGAACTGTGAGATCCCGAGTTGAGCTGAAATGAAAGGTCCAATGCTTAACTGACTGAGCCATCCAAGCACCCCCAAACAATTTTTTTTTATCCAGTAAAATCATTTAAATGTCTGGGTCCTTTTCCAGGAGAAAGTTTTTATTCAGTGTG
Source organism: Panthera uncia (assembly GCF_023721935.1). Lineage (NCBI taxonomy): Eukaryota > Metazoa > Chordata > Mammalia > Carnivora > Felidae > Panthera > Panthera uncia. The sequence continues at coordinate 139,213,416 of NC_064811.1, forward strand.
ATACATTGTTGGGCAGGTAGAAAAAGAGTAAGTTAAGGGAAAAAAAAAGTGTCTAACATGAAAAATGACCCACACGTGTCCAGTTTTTCTGCTTGCTTAGAGTACTCGATGGATTATTTAATTAGATGTATACAGTTCTTACATCCAAATGGCAACCTCTTCAGAATCACATCTATGTCAGAGTTGCTCCAGGAACATAAATCTTGTCCAAAGGGTGGGCATTTAAAGCTCTAAATGATTACAGATTTTTTACAATAACTTTAGGAGGGTTCCGGAGACATTATTTCTCAGGATCAGAGTTTTCTTTCTATAACAGAATTTCATCTTTTCATTTTTAAATGTTTTCTTGGAAAAGATTCTCCAGCCCCAGTCAAGCATTCAGATGACAGCAGTCCCACCCAACATCCTGGTTACAATCTAGTAAGAAACTCTGAGCCAGAACTACCCAAATAAACTGCTCCTGAAAGATTTAATCTTAATGCCAAACTACATCCATTGTCCCCAGCGTTACACTTTGTTTTCCAGAGGGGCGTTACAGATGGATGTTGGCACAGGAACTGCCAAATGACAGCCTCTGTTTGTTTTTTCCTGAAAGAATCCAGAAATGTGCGTTTAACGCAAGTGAAGACAGTATGTGCAAGATGATAGAATGCATTTTTATTCTCTTAAGCCTCTAAATCAAAGTGCACAATGTTCTGTTCTCCAGCAAGACCTTGCAATAAATGAAAATCCAACTCTTGGGTTTGTGTTTGGACTATCAATACAGTCATTAGAGATCCATCAGAGGGACAAGGTAACTGGCTGCCAATACTTCTTTTCCTTCCTTCCTTCCTTTCCTTCCTTCCTTCCTTTCCTTTCCCTCCTTCCTTCCTTCCTTCCTTCCTTCCTTCCTTCCTTCTTTCTTTTTCTTTCTTTCTTTCTTTCTTTCTTTCTTTCTTTCTTTCTTTCTCTTTCTTTCTTTCTTTCTTTCTTTCTTTTTCTGGAATATTCTCTAATTATCGGTGCATCAAGATGGAAACCCTGGTCTTAGAACAGATGTTACTTTAAAAGCCTCCACCAGCAACCCAAGGGTACTTTTCCGGTGCCGTGGGTCTCTCAATGACATCAACGTTCGCAGACCCAGCCCTGAGCTGTCACTTCACCTGCGTCGTCCCCTGCGCCATTCCGCGTTTGACGTGGTTCCGAGCCAAGCCCGCCCGCAGCCCTCCCCGACCACTACCGAATCCCGCTCGCGGGCGCCGGCCCCCTCCTCGCAGTGGTTTCTCCTGCTGCTCCCCTGGGCTCGGCGGCCGGTAGTGCGGCCCGGAGCCGCCGCTTCGCCCTTCCCCTGTGGGTGGCCCCAGCGCGCAGCGCGCACTCGGTGGCCCCGGGAAGGTGAGGCGGGCGGAGGCTGCTGCGGAACTTGGCGCCCCCAGCAGCGCCGGCCGGCAGAGTCGCCGAGCGCAGACAAAAGAGGCCGCGGGCGCAGCGAGGCACGGGAGGCGGCGGCGGCGCGGGGCGATGGCCGCGAGAGGAGGCCGGGCGCTGCTGGCGCTGTGCGGGGCACTGGCCGCCTGCGGGTGGCTGCTGGGCGCCCAAGCCCAGGAGCCCGGGGCGCCCGCGGCGGGCATGAGGCGGCGCCGGCGGCTGCAGCAGGAGGACGGCATCTCCTTCGAGTACCACCGTTACCCCGAGCTGCGCGAGGCGCTGGTGTCGGTGTGGCTGCAGTGCACCGCCATCAGCAGGATCTACACGGTGGGGCGCAGCTTCGAGGGCCGGGAGCTCCTGGTCATCGAGCTGTCCGACAACCCCGGTGTCCATGAGCCTGGTAAGGGCGCTGCACCCTGCCGTCTCTGGGGGGCGTCTCGGAGGGCCGCAGAGGGGTGGACTGGTGGCGGTGGGGCAAGGTGGGGCCCGGGTGCCCTATGGGAAAGGGCGGCTGGGGTGGAAGGTGAAGAGTGCAGGGAGGGATGGCGATGGAGATGAACCTGACCTAGAGCGTTGCGGGTCGCCGGGTCCCCCGTCTCTGCGGTCCTTCCTGCCCCCCCCCCCGCCCCCCGCCTCGAGCCCACCCCAGCCCTTAGCTCGCCCTTTGGTGAACATGGGCCAGAGAGGCTGGCGGGGTGGAGGTGGGATCGCGGAGCAGGCGAATCTGCGCGCGAGCAAAACGCGGTGTTCACTTGGCCGAATCAACGACCCGGGAGAATAATTGAGAGTCCCCAGCGAGGACATCAGTCCTCCTTGCAGACGAGAGTAGAGAGACGAGGTGCAAAAGTCAGGGACTTAGAGGAAACGAGGAAGAGCCGTTTATCATTCGTTTCCTCATTTGCAGAGGACCAGCTTACTGGGTCCTGCGGGCTCTGCATACCCATCCCTACCTGTGTGTGTGTATGTGTGTGTGTGTGTTTTGTGTGCGCGCCCCGGGGGCGCGCCCCCGGGGTTAAAAAGAGAGGGGAAACACGGGGGGGGGGGGGGGTGGGGGGTGGGAGTGGTGGGCAGACACGCAGGTCTTCCTTCCCAGGGTGCGAAAGTGGCCTCTTGACAGACGTTTCCGTTTTGAAACCGCAGAAGGCCTAAGGAAAAAAAGGAATACCCCATTTCCCCTGCTTTAGCCAGTTGACACGAATAGTTTGTGACCAGGTTTTTATTTCAGCTGATGTTCCCATAAGGAACATTCCCATAAGGCGTTCTTAAGCACCTTCTTTCTAAATATGTTAAGCACGTTTTATTTACATTAAATATGATTCATTTAGTATCAATAAAGGGATTTAAAAAATGTTCTTGGGGCCCTTTTCAATATGCTTCTGCTCTTTGGAAATGATGTAACTCTTAGAGTGATATAAGGCCTGTCTTCTGATACTAAAGATACTGTTAAAATAATCTGGCCTACTAATATCATCATGGGATGCTTGTTTGTTTGTTTTTTTATGACAAAGAAACCTAGAAAATAGGCTAAAAATTCTCAGTGTAGGGCCAGGATAGTTTTATAATGATATTTAAGAATCAAATTGAAAAAAGATGAAAGTAAGTGACTAATAGGGACACTTGGATCTTCAAATGCAGAGTGTATGGGTTGATCCATAGTAAATCTTCAAACAGGAAACATTTCTTACCTTCAGCTAATAGAAGAGGAAAGGTTTGAATAAATTTGCTGTCAAAACCCTAAAATGAAATCCTAGAAAACATTTTATGTAGTAAGGTCTAGTAGGACTCAGCGTGTAGACTTAGAAAGTTTGAAGATTAGTTTCTTACTTACTATTATCTGAAAATAAAGGAAAATTTAAAATGCAATGACTCCTTTTCGGTTATTTCCAATAACCAAAGTCCAGGTACCTCAAATAACCAAAATCTCCAATAACCAAAGCCATGATATCCCAGGCACAGATAAAGCTAATCTAAATATTTGTGTCTCCTGTTGCCTGCTTAATAAGAACCTTTTGTTATTCTGCTTTTAGAGACTGTTCCTCAGAATTTGTTACATTGTTTCTTCAAGATTATATGAAAGCTAATGTTAACGTTTTTGTTGTCTTGTTTCAAGTTTAGAAATAAAATTCTTAAAAAAAATTTTTTTAATGTTTATTTATTTTTGAGAATAAGAGAGAGAGCACAAGTTGGGGAGGGGCAGAGAGAGGGAGACACAGAATCTGAAGCAGGCTCCAGGCTCTGAGCTGTCAGCACAGAACCCGATGCGGGGCTGGAGCCCACGGACTGTGAGACTTGAGCCGAAGTCAGATGCTTAACTGACTGAGCCACATAGGCGCCCCTAGAAATAATATTCTAAAGTGATATTACTCTTAGAATGCAATGTGCTTTTGAAGATGAAAACAGTAATTTTTTTACTTTAATACCTGGAACGTATAGACTTTCAAGATTTGCCAATTTTTCTTTTAGATTGCAAACTCTATAAGCGGAAGGGAGGGGGTTGGTGGATGAGGGGGACTATGCCTCCAACACCTAGCCTGAATCTGGCACACAACAGGCACTCAATATGTATTACGGAAAAAATGAACTCAGTCATTAGTTGAATAACACAGTGTTTTAAAATAAAATGTTTTATTCCTCATAAAGACAACAACAAAAAAACAAGCAAACCCATTTTATAAAAGTGAACTCAAATGTTTTACATTATGTGCTTTATAGTTCCTTGTTAAATGAAGGGAACTTTAAGTTCATGGTATTACTTAATAACAAAATACAAATGTCTATCCATTGTATTTTCATTTGTTTTTATTTTATTATGATTTTTAGTTAGGCTCCACACCTGATGTGGGGCTCGAACTCACCACCCCAAGATCAAGAATCTAATGCTCCACCGATTGAGCCAGCCAGGTGCCCCATCCATTGTATTTTTAAAGGTAGAAATGACCTATTATGACCCAACACTAAAAATACCACAGGGGTAATTTCTCCCTCTACCACTTATAAGAGGAAATAAGTAGGTTAGAAATTTTCAGTGAATTAGTGTTAAAAAACAAAATTTAACAGTAAATTTTAAAGATCTTATCGGCTTTATTCACCGATTCATGAATGGGGTAGCATCCAATCTAGCAGATAGAAAGGAGCTCCAAGGAGTTGTGCAAAATGAGCACATTTTATGCAAAATAAGCAGTAGGGAGTGGGAAGAAAGAAGTTAGGCAAAAAAGCAGATTGATTATTGTAAGGTTACTTTCCTTTAGGGGATGGTAGGGATCTATCAGGCAGAATCCTTAACTAGTGCTGATCACTAGTTTTGATTGACTAGTGGTTCCTGATTGGCCAGTTTAAGATTTTATTTCTGGAACAGATAAAACTGTAATTAAGTTAAGTCTTGGTTTGGTGATGTGGGGCTTAGCATAAATGACTCCACTTTGGGCCTGTTGTCTTATTTCTAAAACTAGTAAACAGAGAGGTCTGATTAATACGTAAGTTTGATACGGGGCACCTGGGTGGCTCAGTTGGTTAAGCGTCCGACTCTTGGTTTCAGCTCAGGTCATGATTTCACGGTTCGTGATATCGAGACCCACGTTAGGCTCTGTGCTGTCAAGCTTGGGGCCTTCTTGGGGTTCTCTCTCTCCCTCTCTCTGCCCCTCCCCTGCTCCTGCTCTCGTGCTTGCAGTCTCTCTCTCTCTCTCTCAAAATAAATAAATAAACTGAAGTTTGACAGTACTTGTATGAATAACTTCTTAGGAAGTTGGAGAATATCCACCTTTCTCAAATGGTTTTCAAATTCTTTTTAGAGTAAAATATTTTAAGAAATGAAAAAGAAATATGCACACTTATTCTGAGGTAGAAATGGATGCATTCAATGCTTTTTTGTTGTTGGTTTTTGTTTTTGTTTTTGTTTTTTTGAGCACCCCACACTCTAAGTGGGCCAAGTTCTTTTTTTGTTTTAATTTAATTAATTTTTTTTTTTTTACATTTTCATCCAAGTTAGTGTATAGTGCAACAGTGATTTTGGGAGTAGATTCCTTAATGCCCCTTACCGATTTAGCCCATCCCCCCTCCCGCAACCCCTCCAGTAGCCCTGTTTGTTCTCCATATTTAAGAGTCTCTTATGTTTTGTCCGCCTCCCTGTTTTTAAATTGTTTTTGCTTCCCTTCCCTTATGTTCATCTGTTTTGTATCTTAAAGTCCTCGTATGAGTGAAGTCATATGATATTTGTCTTTCTCTGACTGACTAATTTTGCTTAGCATAATATCTTTTAGTTCCATCCACGTAGTTGCAAATGGCAAGATTTCATTCTTTTTGATTGCTAAGTGGGCCAAGTTCTATGGGCTCTGAAGTGATACCCAAGCTACTCCCTGTGCTCTGGAGAATTGAGAATTAGGAACTGGAAGAACAGTGTGGGAGGACTGGGTAAAGGAGATTGGGAACATTAAATTACTGAAGACTGGATGACAAGAGGGCAAGAAATGTGCAGTTGATGTATGTTTTAACAGAGTCCTGTGCATCTAAGGTCAATGTCTTAACTATTTTCACCTTGTAAGTATCCTTTTTGTTTGTTTGAAATAATATTTCTTTCCTTTTTTTTTTAACTTTTTAGTGTTTATTTTTGAGAGAGAGAGGGAGAGAGACAGAGCATGAGTGGGGGAGGGGCAGAGTGAGAGGGAGACACAGAATCCAAAGAAAGCTCCAGGCTCTGAGCTGTCAGCACGGAGCCTGCTGCAGGCTCGAACTCACAAACTGCAAGATCATGACCTGAGCTGAGTCGGATGCTTAACTGACTGAGCCGCCCAGGCACCCCTGAAATAATATTTCTGATTAAGCTAGTAGGAGATAATATTGGGGTTAACAAATTCATTTACTTGATTAGGACTTTGATCAACTTGCCAATATTCATTTTACCTTCCAGTAAGAGAGAAGTGTCACGTTTGTTAGTTTCCTAACCAAAATTGTAGCGAATGAACTTTAAACTTAAAAAAAATGAACTTTAGAAAAATGTAGCAAATGACTAAGGATTTAGTTATTATAATAGAAGAGCTCTCCCAAAACAAAACAACATCTACAGTACACATAAAACTTTCCCTGTGGTAGAACTGGCAAGTAAGAGGTTTACTTGGTTAGATTAGCAGGTTATGGATGGAAGGTGTTGGTTGACATCATCAACTGTCTTTCTGAGCAGAAAGAAGTGACCATCATACTTGCTTGGTACTAGGCTGTGGGCTGAGCTCTAACTTCTCTACTGAAAATGATTCATTCTCTCAGATATTCTGCATTTGAATTCATCAAAAGGGAAAGAAAGTTCCATTTTGAATTGATCAGCAAGGAATATCCGTATTTATTCTGTCGTGGCCCCGGAGGAATCAACTTGATTCTTGACTGGTTGAATGTTGGGTCTTAGTTATTATTTTGTATCACTTGGAGACCCACAAAACTGTATTGGAGGAAGGTTGTGGGTATCAGCCATCCTCAGAAGAACCACAAGTAGTCCTGGAACCAGTTTCATCTCCTCACACTTTGTGAGTCTGGACCCCAGATGCAGGACTAGAATGAGGGCTGGGTTAAGAGTGAGTGAGTCCTCCAACTGGGCTCTTGGCTGATCCTAGATTCTTAGATGTGTTCCCTTCCATACGATACCTTCCAGGACTTGTCATGTTCCTTATTTTTCTTCCTGTTTGCTTATATCTTATACTTTTAAAATATTTCTACACCTAGGGACTCATGTGCTCAAACCCAAACATATTCTCTCCTAAGCATGCATATCCATCATCGCAATACTCATAAAAGAAACCTATAGTATTAATTTATGTCTATGCAATGAATCTTTATTCCCAGACCACTCCTCCCAGAGTTGAACTGGAGTTTAGATTGGTGCATTTGAAGAAATAAACTAATTTGAAGAAGAAGACGTGAATTCTTTTACATGTAGTTTAAGATGGCTCTTGGCAAGTAAATCTGATTTATAGCTAAAATGCTATCTTAGAAACATTCTTTGGAGCATAGATTTTTCTCTCTCAAAGGCTGGAATGATTATTTTGGACCTATTCCTTCCAAAATCTGTTAAAATTGAAAGTGTACGAATGCCAGTATTCATTTGCCAAATATTGTGATGGAACATTTAATGTTGGCAAAATTTCTGTCCAAATTAAAAACAAAGTGGGGATTTTGATTATTTCGTATGGCCTTTTTCATACCAAGTTAGTATGTTATGTATTCATGGGAAGTGATTACAACTGAATAACACCTTATAGTTAGTGAACATAGAGGTTAGATTCTGGAGAAGGATCTAGATGTGTACCACATATGGTCAAGAGTTATTTTTAGACCTGAGTCATTGCAGCTCTTGCCAGAAATTGTGTATTTGATTGACGTGTGATTGGCTTATGGAAGTGAGGAAATGGGACTGGCCCCTAACATTATATCCTGTGCTCAGTACCAGTTTTTTATGGAAACTGATTTGAGAGATGGCAAAGGAATCACCTCCCAGCATCCCTTATTGGCATACCCTAGGGGTGAAATCCCCACATTTGCAGTTACTTCCTTTGGGAATGATATTTGTGACAAATACAAAAATAGCCCCCATAAAGGGTTACACATAACCTAGCTTTCCCCCAAGTATATTCAATGGAACATTTGGTCAGCTTGGCTTGAGAAATACTAGGTAAACAAAAATAAATAGGCTTGTATATTGCAAGCCTTATCAGAGCCCTTAAATAAGCTAGCCTATATTTCAAATCTCCAAGCTAGATGTATACTATACAGTATTTTCCAATATTTTTTCCCCAAGGGCTCTCCTCCCCCAACCCTCCCTTTTTTTTTTTTCCAAGGAACTCATCTTGGAACTAGTATTGCACAGAAGCATTAGTACATTATCATTCATTAACATATTATGCAGGATTAGTTTGGCAATTCTGTAGCTGAGAGACTCATACAAGGAGTTCCTCAGGGATGGAGAGCATATGTTTTCCTTTTTTATTTTTGCCCATAAACATCTAGCATAGTGATTTGTGTAAAGTCTTTAGATATGCTTATTGAATTGAGAAATGCGGTTCTGAGGCAATCATAGGACAGATAATTTTGATAGGAAAGGTTAAACTAACAAATGCGTTCCAATTCCTTTACTGGGAAGTAGCGTTATGCCTTTTTAAAAAAATTTTTTTTAATGTTTATTTATTTTTGAGAGAGAGAGAGAGAGAGACAGAGTGTGAGTGGGCGAGGTGTAGAGCGAGAGGGAAACACAGAATATGAAGCAGGTTCCAGGCTCGGAGCTGTCAGCACAGAGCCTGATGTGAGGCTCGAACACATGAGCTGTGAGATCTGAGCTGAAGTCGGACGCCCAACTGACTGAGCCACCCGGGCACCTCAGTAGCTTTGTGCTTTCAATTTCTGTTTACCTGTTTTTCTTATCTCTAAAACAGGAATACTTAAAAACTCAGACCTCGTAGGGTTGCTGTGAGGCCGAAGCAGTAGAATACATAGCAAATAATTTAGTGAGGTCGCTTGCCTCTAGTTATTGAGAAGACGGGCTAATTTGTTAAAAATCTTCACTTTCAGTCAGTCTGGAAAATGTGCTCCATTGGCTCTGCTCATTTGGAGAAGGCCTTCTTGGCCGTGTTTCCACGTGACACCTGACGGATGCTTACCTCTTCTGATGGTACCGCACAAGGCCAGCTGACAGCCCAGGGGGACTTTTCCCTGCTTGTCACTGTTTCTTGTTCACAAACGTTTGCCTTTTATCGATTTTTCAAATATGAGGCTTTTCTGCTTTTCTTCAGTTTAACATCTTCTTTTGCTTCATTCAGTAAGAACAGTGAAAGTGTTCATCGTTATTTGCGAATGTCTTTATGCTTGTTCCTTCAGGTAGCTAAATAAATCCAGGGCAATCCCAGGATTTACTTTGGCAGACTAACTTGTTTTTCCAAAAAGTTTATAATGAAACTGTTCAGGTCCTGAATACTTTATTCTTTTACAGACTCAGTGTGAGTGAAAGCTCTTTGAAACCTCCTTTCTCACCCCTCCCTCATTTTGTTACTCTCAGTGGGGTCCATTCTTTGTTTTCCATAGTTCTTTGAATAGCTGTACCATAAAGGTTTATAGTACACACACTGATGTCAGGAGGGTGTTGTTCAAATTTTGTCTCTTCCTATTTTTTTTTTTTCTTTTCCATCTCTTCTTAGTTTTAATTAGTTGCTCTTGGGTGAATTACTTAACTTCTCTTTAAGTCTGAAATTCATCACCTATGAGATGACAATAATCTGATGTTTAAATGAAATAGTAAGTATAAATTCCTCAGTCTATTATTACCTCTATTATGGTATTTTCCAATGTTGGTCTGTGTTCTCCTAGTGGACTGTGAGCTTTTTGTGGGCAGGGATTGTATTTATCCTGAATGTTTACTACTGTGTGTAAGACATAGTGGCCACTCAGAGAATGGTTGTGGAATAAATAAAATTTCTCAAACAGACAAAAAATGGTGCATCACAAAACGAAGCTGTATTGAAGGTCAGTGTTGATTTCATGCATGCTAGCATACCAGAAGTGTGACAACAAGAAGGGGTAGAACTGGGATTTTTCTTATATATACACTGATGCTTTATTGTGATGCATCCAGTTTTGCTTAATGGAGAATCCACCACCTGTATGTTTCAGTAATGGCTTGCTGTGTTTGTTGTCTGCTATAACTAGACTCCTCCCCTTGAGACATTGTAGAAAAATTAGGTGGCTTCTTAAGCATGAAATAAAAGTTCTAGAGATAATCAGTAAAAATTTACTTAGTAAAATTTTTGACCTTTAAAAAATCTGCATGAGCCTTTGGTGTTGTGTACTCTTTAAAAAAAAAAAAAAGGTAAGTTTATTTATTTTGAGAGAGAGAGAGAGAGAGAGAGAGCACAAGCGGGGTAGGGACAGAGAGAGAGAGAGGAGAGAGAGAGAATCCCAAGCAGTCTCTGCACTGTCAGTGGGGCTTGAACTCAGAACTGTGAAATCATGACCTGAGCTGAAACCAAGAGTTGGATGTTTAACTGAGGCACTCAGGCTTCCCTAAAACTGTATGCTCTTTTGAACATAGAAAGAAAGCACACTACCCAGGTTTTAATCATCCCTTCCTTCATGAGATGGCACTCAAATCATGCCTTTGAAAATGCCATAGAAAAGGAGGTTTATCTGAAAGCCAGCTGTTGGGTCGAATGAGCTCAAATTTGAAATACGTTTAAATTTGCTCTTTCCTTCCCTTGTTAATTACTGTAATTGCTGCCAGTCCATTCCTCTGCGAATGTTTCTCTTTCTTTCAAAGTTCAGGCTATGGTGTTTTGTAGGCAATCCAGCAGCCAGCTCTTTCTAATAAAATGTGGCTTCAGAAGAGATCCTGTCTGTATTACCAGAGCCTTTTATTATTTTCAAATGATCGCCTACATCTTTAACTGTCCTCAAATAGTGATCCTTAATGGATAAGGTGGCTCATGTAGAGAATTACAGAGTTGATTCTTAAAGAAGAAATGAATGAATTATAATAAAACTCAGAAATAATTTTCTACTGCCAATAAATACCTTGTGTTCTTTTTATATAGAAATCTGTTTACTCTAAAGTCACTGCTGAGCATCATAGTTCTATAATAATAATAATAATAATAATAAAACAATAATAATACCTCTCATTTTTAAGACATTTGCTTTCAAAGACAGATTATTTAAAAAATGGATACAGATCGCTCATTTCAAAAATGAGACTAAGTATCTTTAACTTAAATCCTGGTTCCTAAAAAAATCCCTTGTTGTGGTTTTGTGTGTTGGGTAATTGGGAAAAACAACAATGATCTCACATATTTGCATTTGCAGGCAACGACTCACATGTTCACATCCCAGAGTGATGCTGTCTGATTGGACCTACCCCATTTCTCTTATTACATGGCTTAAATTATTCAACACCAGAAAATTTTCTCTTTACCGCATAGCTGCTATTCACTGCCATTGTGTAATTATTTTCTCCCAAGGAATATTTTGTTTCTAGCGCTCATTTCAACAACTTGCACAAATCATGAGCTTCACCATGAGTTCAGAGTAGGAAAACCTCGATATAAATATTGGGCTGTCACCTCCCTGACCAATATTCTGAAACTCCCCCCCCTCCTTTTTTTTCTTTTTCTAGTCAAGGGATAGTTTTAAAAATGGCCTGTTCTCATAACCATTATAAAAAATTGCTATGTAACATCTCAAGGTAAAGGCATCTTTCCAAGATGAAAAGAAAATGTAGGCTTTTGTCAGTGTAGCTAATACCATTCATTTAATTTAGAGAACTTTTACTGAATCCCCATTGAATCCCCACAATAAAATGCTATTTTATTTTCTCTGCTAGTCACCCCTTCAGGCAATGCCTTTGCATATCATGAAATGAGTTATTTAGTTTCTTGACTTGCATTTACTCTTTAACACACATTGAGCTTAATTTACATGCTGTGTCACTAGTGGTCACATTACTTTATTCTGTAAAATGTGTGCTGCATATAAATATAAGGGTCAAAGGGTTCCCTATTCTATTCTTGCTGGATCACTCGTAAAAACAGTATCTGGAGGGGAAACTACGGAAATGTTAGACGTTTGCAAAACAAAATGTCTTCTGTCCTTTTTGTGTTTTGAAGGTGCAGTGTTGGACATCTGTTTTAAAGCACAGTCTTATTGAAATAGTTTAATTTGTCTCAAATTGTGACATTGTTCAGCACAGATCTTTATTTTATTTTATTTTATTTTATTTTTTTTGAAGTTTACTAGAGCAAACCAGTCTCATTCATTGTGGAAACTCAGTCAATCTTAAGCCAGATTCTTCCCATAATCAGCTTTATGGGAATTAAGTTAAGGGACTTTTGGGAACCTGTATTAACTCTACACAGTCAACAGGACCTCTAGAGTGCTCGCACAAAGAGAAACCCAATTGTTAAATGTATTTTCTCAAGAGTCAGATTCAGTCTTTGGAAGATGCTAAAGCAATACAAAATATAGTTAGATAATTCTCATGTGAATATTTTATGGATGTGAATGATACTACATAGACAAATAGACTAAAATACTATATAGACATACAGGCTTTGTCTAGATGATGGCAAGATAATCATGAATGGAGAAATAATTTTAAATTATTTGAAATTTCAAATTGGTTTAAGTATTTATATTCAGAGATTCCACTTGCATCTCTAAAATAGCTTTCATTTTCCTTGTTTTCACTCCTACTCATAGCTACCATCAGGAATGAAAGACGTTTATCTTTTATCTAAGTGGCTTATTAAGAAAAAAGTCTTGGGGCACCTGGGTGGCTCAGTCGGTTGGGCGGCCGACTTTGGCTCAGGTCATGATCTCGCGGTCCGTGAGTTCGAGCCCCGTGTCGGGCTCTGTGCTGACAGCTCGGAGCCTGGAGCCTGTTTCAGATTCTGTGTCTCCCTCTCTCTGACCCTCCCCCGTTCGTGCTCTGTCTCTCTCTGTCTCAAAAATAAATAAACGTTAAAAAAAAAAATTAAAAAAAAAAAGAAAAAAGTCTTGGGGCACCTGGCTGGCTCAGTCGGTAGAGCTTGCAACTCTTGATCTCGGGGTTGTGGGTTTGAGCCCCACGTTGGGTGTAGAGATTACTTAAAATTGAAATCATAGGGGCGCCTGGGTGGCTCAGTCGGGTGAGTGTCCAACTTCGGCTCAGGTCATGATCTCACAGTTCCTGAGATTGAGTCCCACGTCAGGTTCTGTGCTAACAGTGTGGAGCCTGCTTGGGAATCTCTGCCTCTCCCACTCTCCCTCTGCCTCTTCCCAATTGTGCGCTCTCTCTCAAAATAAATAAATAAACTGGAAAAAAAATTTTAAAAAGTCTTCTCAGAAGCTTTTTTCTTTCAGGAAGGTTTTTTGAGTTATTGTTGCTTTCTCTAAATCTGGTCAGATATTCCACCAGGGTTTTAGATATTTGGTCAGAGTTGCCTTTATTTTCATGAGGATTCCAGCTAGATACCCTCTGAGGTAGGTTTGGAGAACCTAATGGGTTAATGTGGGCCCACATTGTGTTCCCATGCCACCTTTGGCTATTCCTTTCTTCTGTGGCTATTAGAATAGAGTCGTCATCGGAATATCGATTGGGAGGCTTTTGTCTGTTTCCTTGGGGTTGTAAACACTCAGGGATGTGTACCAGCTCTTTTACTGCCCAGCCTTTATTCAGCAGCTCTCCCTCTCTTTGTAAACAGCCTCCAGTTTGGTCCTACATGAACTGATTTTCCATACCCGTCACAGGTGAGGAATTGGAGAGTATTTATCTTAATGGGAACTTAAAGAAGCAGAAAGAGTCTGCCTATTGTTGAAAAAAAAAAAAAAAACCAAAACATTTGAAAGATTTCCTTGTGTGTTTTTTTTTAGGATCTTGTCACAAGTAATCTTAATTAATCCCCTGTAAAAATGCACATAACTTGCTGTTCTTTATGCATTAGAAAAGACTTCATAACCATATTAAGAATAGTTACACTATAAAAAAGACAGGTAACTTGAGGAGGTTATTTTTTAAGACCCTGAAATCAAGAGTCAGATGCTCCACCGATGGAGCCTGCCAGGCACCCTTCAAGGGGGTTATTTCTAAGATGTGCATGGGGCCGGGCGCCATGAGTGGCTCAGTCAGTTAAGTGTCTGACTTCACCTCAGGTCGATCTCACAGTTTGTGGGTTCGAGCCCCCCATCGGGCTCTGTACTGACAGCTCGGAACCAGGAGCCTGCTTCGGATTCTGTCTTCCTCTCTCTCTGCCCCTCCCCTGCTCACACTCTGTCTCTCTCTCTCTTTCAAAAATAAACATTAAAAAATAATTAAAAAAAAAAAAAAGAAGTGTTATAGGGCTGTAGAAAGAACAGTCTGAGTCCTCAGGCACATTTGGGTTAAGTCTATACTGCCTTTGTTTATCAAACAGGGACAGCCTATTATCAGCTACACAAAAAAGCCAAATTTCTTGGCTTCCATGTCCGGAGCATCGTCATTTCATTTATCTCAAAAATCAGAGTTGCAAAATGAAGTTTCAGAAATCTGGTTGTATATTCAGGTACAAGTTATTAATGTAATCATTGCTTGTGCTGGAGTTTTCCTTTTCTCCAGGTGACTAGGCCTTCTTGCTAATTTCTTAATTGATTTGACAAATATACTATATACTATATTTAGCATGCAATTGAATACTCTTTCAATATTTGTAAGAGTAGTGTGGCATTGTCAAACAGAGTGATAATGGAAAGAAAGAAAATAGCTTTGAAACAAGATGGAAATTTCTTGGGGCATCTGGGTGGCTCAGTCAGTTAAGTGTCCGACTCCAGCTCAGGTCATCATCTCACTGTTGGTGGGTTTGAGCCCCTCATCCGGCTCTGTGCTGACAGCTCGGAGCCTGGAGCCTGCTTCGGATTCTGTGTGTCCCTCTCTCTGCCCCTCCCCTGCTCGTGCTCTCTCTCTCTCTCTCTCAAAAATAAATAAACATTTAAAAAAATAAAAAAAATATTGAAAAGAAAGAAGCAAGATGGAAATTACTAAATTATTTTGAGAGCCAAGGAAGTACGAAGTCAAATTAGTGATATAATCCCCTGGGAGGGAATTGCCAACTCCAATTTGTCTTGAAAATCAGATGAAGAGAGGGCATAAACCTAGGGAGGTGGGAAGGTCACCATTGCTCTCTTAAGTTTTGCAGTTCATGAAGTAGAAATTGAGCTCAACGTGGCAGTCAAGGTGGTGACAAAAATTGCCCCCAATAGCTGTCAGCTTCATTTGACCAGAACTTCAGCCAACTGAGGTGGTAACCCCCGACACTGCCCACATTCCTTTGGGAAGGTAACCCCAAAACTGTGTGGCTCGACGTAGCTGTTTGCTTTTGAGTAAGACTCTTAAACCCTAAAGAGATTTAGAAATAATTTATATATTATTGGGATTTCAAGGACTTTTAAAACTTAAAATGTTTAATACAATTTGGTAGATTCCGTTGTCGAAAGATTAATCTTGTAATTCCAATAGGAAAGTGTGTTAATTATGATTTTTAAGATGAAACTTTAACAAGTTTGTAAACTGTATTAGAACATTAAGAGAACTTAAGAATCACCATGTATGGAGTAGGGTGTGGGAGAAATGGGTGAGCTGTTTTTGTTTTGTTTTGTTTTGTTTAAATAAAATTAAAAGAAAGAATGATCATGTAAATTTAATATTAAATTTACCATATTTAAGAAAGAATGTTTGTCAATCAGTCAAACAAAGTACTTAAAAAGGAAATTGAACGTGTTAAATTTAGTTTTACAGTTTGAAATATTTAAGATAATTTAATTCAGTGAGCAGATTTCCCTTGAAGGTAAGATTATAGAATCTGCTAGATTTGTAAATACATCTGTATGATTTATCAACTGAACTTAAATGCTTATGGAATAACTAGGATTTTGAGTTTATAATTTGTAACTCTAATAAGTTCAATCTTGAATTTTAAAAAACAAATTAATTTCTAAATTGTTTCTGTTTGCATAAATCACTCTTTCGGGTGTCAAAAAGCTTGCATTTAGCATTACTTTCTGTATGCAGTGGCTCAGAGCTCAGTAGGGAGATTAAAGTAGGGAGACATCCCCCTCTGAAAGAATTTTTGCTTCCCAATTCAGGAGCTATAGGAGATTTTGGAAGCGTTGTACATTTGCAAAATATCTGATAAGATGTTTCCTTCTGTCTGCTAATGCATGGGAAGGATCCTATAAGCTTCCCTTACATCACCTTTCTCCAGGTTAGAACAACATCTGGGCCTGTGTGTTGTTTAGAAGGTCTCCCCAATATACTTACCTGGTGTTTGGTTGATTCCAGTGTTTCACTGTCCACTGTAGTGTCTGGGATTAAGAGGTTCATGTTTTCATACAAGTGAGTGATACACAATTTTACTGTACCTCTCAAATCCATTCCAGCAACTGATTTTTCTCTCCTCTGGTCACTGTGGACTGAACTGGAGAACCTTCATTAAAAAAGTGCAATAATTTTACTCACGTGTCTAAATTGGTGGTGTATGTTGGGAATGACTCTAAGCCTTGCACTTGCAGTGAAAACCACGAACTATGTGTCAGTTGTTTTTAATATTTCTGAGACCTTTGTTCCATTATTTTTAGACTTCTGGGTATGCTTTTTATAGTTGATTCAGATTGCTGGATAGATGGGAGTTGGGGTACTTGATACTGTTCTAAGAAACATTTCTCCTTCTCTTTTGACTGTATTTCAGTTTGCAAGACAGTATCTTAAAAAAATTACATGTAGGGGCGCCTGCGTGGCTCAGTCGGTTAAGCGTCCGACTTCAGCTCGGGTCATGATCTCACGGTTTGTGGGTTCGAGCCCCGCGTCGGGCTCTGGACTGACAGCTCGGAGCCTGGAGCCCGCTTTGGATCCTGTGTCTCCCTCTCTCTCTGCCCCTCCCCTGCTCATGCTCTGTCTCTCTCTCTGTGTCAAAAATAAGTAAAAATTAAAAATAATTAAAAAAAAATTACATGTAACTTTCAGGAACATTAAGTATTTCTTCCTGAATAGTTTTATCATTGCTGCCATTGTTATTTTAATATCGAAGGTGAACCATTGATCGCTATAATTCAGTGAACTCTGTGTACAGGGAGAGGGAATGAATGAGAATGTGTTTCTTAAATGAATGTCCAGAAGGGTGAGACGGGCTGGTATTTCCCCCCAAATTCATAGAATAAAGTTAATGTATTTATGGAGTCTGTAAAGACAGTAGTATAAGCAAAGCATTTATACCTCTGCCAACATTTCCAAGAGGACAAGAAGGCTCTCATTTGTAGACCATACCACATTTTCCATGATGTTCTTAGTTCCCAGACCAAGGTAATAAGAACACTGTATTATCAAAAAAGGCCCTACTTACAACTTGCAGGTATAAATCACCCTAAATGCATAACTAAAAACATTCATTCACTAGGCATTTAGAAATGCCGGAGAGAAGTGCTTTTAACCCAGTTCACATTTGGAAATCCAACTCTGGGTAGTAGAAGTCAGTAAATGATGTGCATCTTTTATTACTGTATATTATTATATTTGTATCTCTAATGAACCCATTTAACAATAATAACAAGGTACTTATGACCGACATTCTGCAAATTGAAGAGATACTTACAAAAGGGAGCAACAAACAACAGTTTACCAAGTACTTATTATGAAAGTATTGACTCAGATTCTGTAAGGGGTTGATAGAGGAATCATGAAGGGAGGGCTTTCAGAAGGAAGGGGGACTTGAACAGGTCTTTAAGTGAATCAAATCTGGAAAGTGGAGGAGAGGAATTCATTCTATGCCAGTATAAGATTATTGTTGTATCTTTTTCTTCACTGTCCCTGTTAGTGGTGATATGTAAGTATTCAATAAATGTTGTGATAGATAATTACTTTTCACTAACATGTGAAATTTTTACCTCGTTAAAGAGAATACAGTGTTTAGAATGTTGTCCCTTGGGATAAATTTCCCTCCTCAGGAGGGTAAAACTATTCGGGATGGAGATTATGCTAACATTATATATTATAACGTTATATATATATGTAATATGTAACATATTGTGTACATTATATATAACATTTTATAAATTAAGCATATAAATGATATGGTCATATCAGATATCATAATTATATTAAGCACATAATATATATTATATTGTAATAAGTAACAATTAATTACCAATATTTTTCCACCTCTACGTAGCTATTACTGGAAATTCGCTAAAAGTCTTGGAGTAAAAAGATGTCAAGTAATTTTGATTTTGTTGGACCAAGTTCCTGCAGTTAAATATAGCTCAATTATACTTGACTATACATTTCAAAAACTGTCCTTAACAACAAAATAAGAGCAACACCAAAAGATGATGTAGTTTGAGTTATTGAAAGAGAATTCAACCCATAGCTCTTCTCCATGTGTTGGCAGCCATTCCAGAATGTTCATCCAGATGTATTTGTGTAACATTTGAATAATGATCATGTAGTTTGTCAGACGATTTTGGGAGAGAAATTCACTATGCAGAAATATTTAGTATTTAACTAATTTTTCAAATTATAGCTTTTTGATTAGGGTAAAATTATTTTAAATTGTTCCTAATGTTAAGCCCAGTCTTTATTAGTGCTACATAGAATTGTGAAATGGAATCATAGAATTTTTTTTTTTTTTCCTATCTGGAAGGAACACTCTCATTTTATAGATGAATAAATTGAACCCCAGAGACAGATTAAACAACCTGCCAAAGCTTATGTAGCCTAGGAGGCCTAGAACCCGTTTCCTGATAGACAGTTGGGCATTCTTTTTAGAGCATTTCCCATAGCGATGTGGATACAGAGAGGGGAATAAACATGACTGTTTCTTATGTGGCCGTTGAGGGTCATAAGCTATTTGCATGGACTGAAGTCTGTGCGGGAGTTTACAGGAATGTGACTTGTCCGTGTTTTCAATTCCTTGGATTAGATTTTCCTGCCTCTTGTGCTGTAATTGGGTATGGGTGTGCTGGAGGTGGATGGACAAGGCCAGGCCCGGGGAGGCCGGACAGTGTGTTAAGTGGCCGGATCAGGAAAGGATTGAAATGAATCACTTCAGCATACTCTAAGTGTATATAGAAAATGTTATTTATTTATTTCTTTTGGCTGTAGTAGCTACTCTCTAGGAAGAAATAAGCTTTTGTTGGAAGATTGCTCTGATGAACTCTTTTGAGGGCTGGACATTCAACCCTGAAGAATCCCCTAACTTGAATAATAAGGAGAGGAACATGTTCAGAGACGGTGTGGATGGTCAGAGAGGGAGAGAAAGACTTAACGGTTGATGGCTTACGAAACTTTGGGGAGGACAGAAATGCCGAATGCAGAAGTCAGCAGAATCTACTATCCTCTGTGATGCTTTGTGGAGTACATTACTTTGGGAGACAAGATGAGGTACTTTATCTTGCTTCAGGATAAACACTGACAAAACCAGAGGTTGTCCAAAGGACAGTTACACATACGCTACAATACATTTATGGGAATTTATTAACAAAGGTCAGATATGCACTATATCACAGCACTTCCTAGAAAACATACAGGCAATTTGGGGGGAATGTAATCCAGACATCTCCCATCTCACTGACCCTTTATAGTGATGTCTTAGATTCCTAAATTATGTATTCCAAATTGGAATCCTAGTCCCAGGAGAATGTAAACAGCGGGAGAAGACCTTTGTGAGGGTGTTGTGGTTTGTAAGGCCAGCTCAAGGTTTGTGTGCCCCATGCAGAATGAATCATACATTGTATTGTTGGAAGTCAGGGGTACAGAATAGAAATAAGTAATATTGGGTGAGGTTTCTTTTTCAAAAATAGTACTTGTGTTGTCCTGTTCCTATGTCTACATTAAATTTTAATGTAAATAAAGTTACTTGTGCTAAAGAAGAGTACATATTTACTGAGAATTTTTTCAAACCAACAATCAGGACACAGTTTCTTAAAGAACTTTATTTCTAAGGGCACCTGGGTGGCTCAATTGGTTAAGCATCCAACTTCAGCTCAGGTCATGATCTCACAGTCCGTGAGTTTGAGCCCCGCATCGGGCTCTGTGCTCACAGCTCAGAGCCTGGAGCCTGCTTCAGATTCTGTGTCTCCCTCTCTCTCTGCTCCTCCCCTGCTTGCACTCTGTCTCTCTCTCTCAAAGATAAATAAACATTAAAAAAAAGAACTTTATTTCTATATTTGTGTATGTTTTATAAAACATAATGGTAGAAGAATTATTAATATTATACTGCATATCTAATAAATAGGCTATATCTAAAGGATACAGTTTTGTAGGTACTATACCTCGGAAAAATGCCCCTTAAATTATTGTACAGAAAATAGTGGTATGCATTATTGGAAGACATTAAGAATGTATATGAAATATATATGGGTGAATCATTTTTGTTTTGTGTTTTGCCATTTGCGAGACCCTATCACGATGATTCGATGATAGATTCTGTTGGTAATTTACAGGCAGCATTAGGCAAGCAGTAAAAATGCTAGAATCTTCAGGCTGATGTTTGAGTGAGAGGGAGGGTGTGTTCTCATGAGCAGGAAATGGGTTCATACTACAATGAAAAGAGTTGAGATAAGTTTAAGTTAATTCAGGATAAAATAACTTGCCTTCTGGTTATCATATTGTTTCAGGTGAAAGCATTGTGTCTGAATTATTCAGACTCTGGCTCTAATTCCCCATTTGCTCTGTGGTCATTTGGGCATCCATGAGGGTGGGAGTCCAGAGGCCAATTGGCGCGAGGTCAGGAAGAAGGGGTGGGGAGACAGTCTTCTGTGTGTTAAGGGTCAGGGAATAATACTGGTAATGATTTGCTTGGGCAGTTTCGTCAGCAGCTACTTCTTTGCCAACTTAATAAAAAAGTGACTTTTTAGGGTCGTTTTCCAAGTTCTCTTATAGCAATGGATTAGAATGAAAAAGAGTGTGGATTACATTTCAGTTTGTTTCTTACTTTCCGTTAAGGATATACTCTGCTTAAAAGCTGAATAGACAACACAGGATTAAACCTGAAATCACAGATGCTGCAGTTTTATGTAGTTCAAAGGTTTTATGTGATATTTCACATAGAAAATTTTACAGGACTCTTGTGAAATTTCTTTTTGTTTTAAGTTTACTTATTTATTTTGAGAGAGAGAGAGGCTTGTGAGAGAGTGCACGTGAGTGGGGTGGGGACAGAGAGAGGACCCATCAGCACAGAGCCCGTCATGGGGCTTGATCTCAGGACCTACGAGATCATGACCTGAGCCGAAATCAAGAGTCAGACACTTAATAGGCTGCGCCACCCAGTCGTCCCTGGAAATTTTTTTCAGAGAATGCTAGCTGGGCACATACAAGGCCTGTCGATGACTGAAGGACTTCAGAAGTAGAATGACCAAAAATATTTATAGTGTTTGTGACAACCCAGTCTTGCGTGTATGGGCCAAAGAGTGGTCTAATTCTAGTATGAAGAAGAGCCATCCCTTGTCGTAAGTAAATAAAAACGAGTAGACTTTTTATCCAGTCAGTTATTCTAAGACCACTGCAACTTTTTTCTCCTCAAAAAAGGACTTCTTTTTTTCCTCATAAAAAGGAGTTACCACTCAAATGTTGCATTCACCCTTTCTTTTTTCCTCCCTTAAAAGGAAAAAGAAAGTGTGTTTGTATTGTGTGTGTTTACATATGTTGAAATTTTAAAGTTAGTTGTGTTTTCATGGAAAAAAATAAGTTTTAGTTAATCAAATGTGTTCTTTGTGCAATGAGGTTTTTTGTTCTTGGGAGATATATTACATCCCATTTCTGAATTCGTTTCCTGAGTTATCTTTAACTGGACTGAGGAATCTATTAGGTTGTGTGCTTGTGTCAGACTCATCACGGTTTACGGCCTGGGGTCTTTCTGCTATAGCTTCTACAGCCTGTCTTTGAGGTAGCTCAAAATGGTATAAATAAGATAGAGTGAAAGAGAAAACATAAGCAAAATTATCGAAACGTTGTAAAAGGAATAGGAATTGATTTTATGTCTTTGCTCATACTTATATAATGCATAGTATGTGCCAAACACTGTTCAGAGGCTTAACTCCTCTAATCCTGAACCCCTGTGGGATTGGTACTATTATTATCCCCATTCTACAAATTTGAAAACAGACGCACAGAGAGGCGACATTTAACATCACAGGCTTGTAAGTGGCAAAATCCAGATTAGAATATACATGGGTATATAGCTACATTGTTAAATCAGTACACGAAATCAGTACATTAAGACACCTGTTTGCTTCATCCATCCCTTTCTTTTCTGCTCAGACCAGTTCCTCTCTTCTTGCCTCTCTCTCTCTTTTCTCTTTCGAGAAATTCTCCTTCTCATATGTGATTTGAGCAGGGGTTGCTGCTATATTCCTAGACACCCTCTCTCCTTGCTTCCAAGGTCTCCTTGCTACCCCACCATCATATCTTGAGTTTACAGTGTATTTCCAAACACTAGGTTCTCTGCATTTTCATCAGGTAAAACGAGGTTATCTGCCCTTGGGCAAATTATCATTTCAACTTAAAAATGGAGTTGAATTAAAAATAAGATTTAACTTATGTAATGTAAGTTATGCAATTTTATTCATATTAGATAGCTTAGAGGCTGGTAATAATACAATTCTGGTCGTTTGTACATTATTTATTTCCTTGATTAATCTCTTTAATCAGATATAATATTAGCAACAGACTCCTAAGAGTATGTACCAGTGAAAATTTTCTAAGACATTTGTCATTATATTTAGGACTTAGCCTACGAGTGTATGCACACACACATACACACACCTTTAAATGGAGCGTGTTTATCTAGGAAATCAAGAGAGTTAGAAACAGTATAGATAAACATTTCAAAATGGAAGGGCAAATGACTCTTCATAGGTGGACCTGATGTGAGATGAGTGAAACGATCTAGTCAATTACTTTAGCTAAAATAACCTGACCATCATAGCTTGGAGCATACTGGAGTTTAAGATGGGTGCTCATTTTCACTGGAAGATCCAATATTTTTTCTGAAGTAGGTGTTGCCATGGTGACAGAATGGCTTAGCCACTGAAGACTAATTTCATTGGTTGAGTGTCTGAAGACTTGCTTGTTGAGTAACATTAATATGTTGCCTCCTGCTGTTTTTTTATTGAGGAGACCATCTGGCATTAAGCCGTATTTAAAGGTACAGTTCTGTTAGACAAAGAATATCGGGTGACGTACGCTGAGGTGTTAAAAATAGGTTTTGCAGGAATTAGTTGTTTTAACTAATCCGTGACTAAGAAGTTCTACTTCAAATTACTGCATACTGTAGCCAATTTTATTAATTCATCTAGGCTTTGACACTAGGAATTAAAAGCCTTATTTTTGAGCTTGCTTATGTTATACACATTTATTTGCCTAAATATACACCTTTACATGATCATATTAATCTTGATGTGTCCAAAAATGAATCCACTTGATAAACTGTTCTCTCCCATTGTATCTCCACAAACCATATGGTTAGAGATATATTGTAAAAATAATGATTATTGAAGATGTTCAACATATTGGAACAGGAATAGTTGTCAGTTTTTCTTTTGTGTTTGAGGGTGATAAAAAGAATGGATTTTCAAGTAAGAAGTGAAAAGATGTGAAATGCATGTATTATCTAAATAAGTATCCGTTCTAAATAATAAGTGTCTGTTGTGTATAAAGAGACATACCCAATTTTTAAGAAGCTTCCAATATGGTAGGAGGGGATAAGGTGCATATATATGATAATCAAAACAGAATATGTCAAGTACTTTAATAGAAATGCAAAGTGAAGTTTGAGATTAAAGAATGGAGGAAGATATATTCAATAAGGATTCCAAGAAGTCTCTGAGGAAGAAGTGGTGCCTGATTGGCCTGGATCTTAGCAAGCTTAGATGAAGAGAGGATTCTAGAAGAAGCAATAACACTCATGTAAATTATAACCCTTTCCCCCGAATTGTAACCCCAAGCTCTCTAAGAATGGGTTCCAAGGTAATTCATGTTTGGAGAATAACAACAGCATACTTTGTGTCCAGCGCTTACCGCACATGCAAAGGCAGCAAAATCTTAACAGACAGGCTTTAGTCATATTATGATGTCCTTAAGTAGAAAACGTATGGGCTGCTAGTTTAAGAAAAAAGGAGTGTGTGCTTTTGACAGGTTTAGTGAGGTGTTGTGGACCAACCACCAGGAGAGAGATGTATGGTCATTAGTTTGAAATGAAAACTCTCAGGAGAGAGTTTGAGGACAGAGGAAGAGTTTGGGGAATCATTGGCATGGTTGGTGCAGGTGAAAGTGGTGGTTGTGGATGAGACCGCTGAGGGAGAGAGAATAGACCAAGGAAAGGAGGTGTCTCAGGGCAGAGCCTTAGGATTATATTGACATTTTAAAGATTAGAGGTGGTAGATGGAGCAGAGAAGTAGTCAGAGAAGTGGAGACAATTGATAAAATTCAGTGCCATAGAAATCATGGGAGGAGAAAGTTTCAAGGGCCGGGGGGGCTAGGGCAATGCCAGGTGCTGTTGTGGAAGTTGATGAAACAGAGGTCTCAGTGAAGGTCACTGGCTTCCTGGACCAGCTGGAAGTCACTGTGACATGTCGGGGAGCAGGTTCAGTAGAACCGAGAGGAAAGAGCCAGACCAAGGAATAAGGAGTGAGTGGAGGGTCGTTTCCCCTCAAACACGAACCTTTTCTTATTCATCCATCAAACCAAGCTTCTTGAAAGATTAATCTCTCTCTGCCTCTTCATTGCACTCATTCCAAACTCACAGCAGTGTGATTTCCATGGCATCACGCTATTGAAACTGTTCTCATGAAGGGCACTCATGATCTCCTCCTAGGGTGACCTTGGGTCCTGGCTTTCACTGGAGCCATAATCTGTGGTCCTCGATCTGTGGTCCTTGAGTATTTGTTAACAGGGCCTCGCTTTGCTCTCGAAACTTCCTGGTTTGGGTGATAAGTTCTGAGTCACCTTGGCTCTCAACTACAACTTCCACTGAACAGTTTTCAGTCTTTGTTATACTTAACCTTATTTATTTATTTTTACTTTATACAGTTGATCACATTCCTTTATTGTGACTTGTAGCTCCTCTTCTTTGAGTTGGGCTGGGTAAGTCCCCTGGTTCTCCTTTTATCTTCTCAATCTTTTATTTATTTTATTTTTTGAAGTTTATTTATTTATTTTGAGAGAAAGAGAGAGAGAGAGAGGCAGAGAGAGGGAGAGACAGAATCCCAAGCAGGCTCCACACTGTCAGTGCAGAGCCTAATGCACAGCTCGATCCCATGAACCGTGAGATCGTGACCTGAGCCGAGATAAAGAGTCAGACACTTAACTGACTTAGCCACCCAGGTGCCCTTCTTCTCAGTCTTTCTGAGGTATCCTCCTCTGTCTACTCTTTCAGTAGTGGCATTGCCCAGAGTTCTGTTCTTGGTTTCTTCTCTTCTCGTTACACAGCTTCTCTTTGGACAAGCTCCTTCATAGAGATAGGTACAGTTAAGTACAAGCCAATGCCTGCAACACATAGCTCTAGTTTCTCCCCTTTAACTTCAGGTTTGCATATTCATCTACTTCGTCAACACCTTTACTATGAGGGAAACTCAACATACAGGCAAGAATTTGAGCATTGGAATAAGACATACATAGGTTGCCAGCTCTGCCATTTAGTAGTTTAGAGACCTTGAAGAAGATATTGAATCTCTCTATGGCTCAATTTTCATTCTGTAAGGTCAGAAAACCTATCACATACGAATGGATAAAGAAGATGTGGTGTATACACACACACACACACACACACACACACACACTGGAGTATTACTCAGCCATCAAAAAGAATGAAATCTTGCCATTCGCAACTCTGTGCACAGAACTAGAGGGTATTATGAGGACTTTAAGACACAGAACAGATGAACACAAGGGAAGCAAAAATAATATAAAAACAGGGAGGGGGACAAAACATAAGAGACTCTTAAATATGGAGAACAAAGGGTGACTGGGGGGGTTGTGGGAGGGGGGATGGGCTAAATGGTAAATCACTGTTGCACTATATGCTAACTAACTTGGATGTAAATTAAAAACAAATAAAATAGAATAAAAAGAAAACCTATCACATAAGGTTTATGTGGGGATAAAATGAGATAGTGCATGTGAAGTGCTTTACATAGTTCATGGCACACAATGTACATTTAATGAATAATAGGGATTGTTTTTATTCCCCAAACCTTGTTCTCCTCCCATATTTCCTGTTTTGATGAGATGTGAATACCTATTCGAGTGGAGGAAGGCCCATGTTTGGGGGAACATGAAATATTTTTGAAGATTGGTGTGAGATGCTGAAAGCTGGACAGAGGAGTTTAGATATGATGGTGGGTAACAAGGGCTCTTGTGAGCTTTTAAGCATAAGGGTAAATCTATGAAACGTGGTATGTTTGTAAAATTTGTTATTTTAATGTTAAGCTAGATGTATTAAAAGTAGGGGTGGGGTAGGGGAGGCTGGCCAGGCAACTGTTGAAGTAAGAGTCAGATAATTTGAGGAGGAAAAGATAGGTAAAGAAAGGTGATAAATCTACAGATTATTTTTTTCATATTAGTTCTTCTTCAGCAGACTACAACTTTATTTTCATCTGCAAGATATATTTAATAAAGATTTAGTAATTTTTTATAGACCAGGATGTCATTACGTTTTGTTCCAATCTATTAGTGATAGAAAACGAGAATGTGCCAGTGATAATGATGGCAAACATTTTCAGCCTGATTTACTCACTATTTAACTTAGATGTTAACTTACCTCTTCAGGTTCAATCTTTGAATGAATTTTGTAAAAGACTGGTCCCATTTGTGGTACATTTACTATTGTCATAGTTACAGTCTGTTCGTGATATGTAATTCACTCTCGGAGGAGGTTTGTACTTCAAATGATTCTGGCCTATTGCATGGCACCATGTGAATTAAAATACAAACTTTCAAGTATATCACAGGAAGATATACTCTCCACTGAACAGGAAAGAGTCAATATTAAAAGCTCAGAAATTTGGCAAATTGAAAAATGGAAAGGAGAAAACTACCCATGTCTTTAAAAATATTTGTAAATTTCCTTCTTTCCTCCCTCCCTCCCTCCCTCCCTCCCTCCCTTCTTTCCTTCCTTCCTTCCTTCCTTCCTTCCTTCCTCTTTCTTTCTTTCTTTCTTTCTTTCTTTCTTTCAATTACTGTTTTGAAATCTGTAATGTAAAATGCAAGACTTTTCCTCCCTTTTTCAGGTTTTGAAATAACCAAACATTAGGAAATATTTGGTCCTGAAGTGAAGAGCAGACAGACCAAATTTGAGCTCAGATTTAAAAAGTCAGCTCTGGGAAACACCTAACAATAATGGTGATCATGAAGATTATTTAGGGGCTCCTGGGTGGCTCCATTGGTTAAGCATCTGACTTTGGCTCAGGTTGTGATCTCATAGTTCCTGAGTTTGAGCCCTGCGTTGGGCTCTGTGCTGACAGCACAGAGCCTGGATCTGGCTTCTAGTTCTGTGTCTCCCTCTCTCTGTCCCTTCCTGCTCGCACTCTGTCTCTCTCTCTCAAAAATAAATTAACATTAAAAAAAAATGTATTTAGATGGCTACTTGATTCTTTCATAGCTCTGTATAAGTATCTAGACAAATTATTAAAAGGAAAAGTTTGAATGGTGGATGATTTATGATTTGTTTACATTACAAAGGAAACCATCACAGCAAAGGTTTAAGTCAATTAAGTGTGAAAAGAAGACAGTGTAAGAAATTTAAGATAAAAAAAATCCGCATTCTTCAGGCCATGAAACATATGTTCCAGAAGACAGTTTATTAGAATTTCATTAAATAAAAACTAATGTTTGCATACTGATGGGGAAGCAGTGTGAAATGAAATGAAAAATGTTAAAGAAGTGTATTTTTGTAAAATTAGGGGGTTGGAAATAGACCCTCACTGGAGCCCCTGCTCTCAAATCCTGCCATTACCATTAAATGTGACAGTTGATTTCATTGTTAAACAGAATTTAAGTTATGACATATGCTACTGATATTTGTTTTCTGGCTTGCTAATAACATAAAAAGAGGAAGTCAGAAACACTTTATAATTCATTTTTTTGGTCTCATTTTCTTCTTTGTATTTCTTTTGATACATTATAACAAGGAGTATATAATTGAACTGACTTCATAGTTTTTTTCTTGAGATTTCAGAGTTATACTGTTCTCAATCTTTATTCTAAAACTTTCCTCTTTTA
The DNA here is from genome assembly GCF_023721935.1 of Panthera uncia. Classification (NCBI taxonomy): domain Eukaryota; kingdom Metazoa; phylum Chordata; class Mammalia; order Carnivora; family Felidae; genus Panthera; species Panthera uncia. The sequence goes on from NC_064811.1 coordinate 139,241,560, forward strand.
TTTTAATGGCTAAAAATCCTTGCTGTTATCATTTTTATTACAGATTTATTGAGATAGACTTCACACACCAAACAAGTCACATAGCGAAGGGATAAAATTCAGTGGTTTTTAGTATATTCACGGACCTGTGCAGCCTCCATCATAACCAATTTTAGAAAATTTTCATCCCCCTGAAAAGAAACCCTATGCTGATCAGCAGTCACTCTCCATTTCCCCATTTCCTCTCCACAGTCCCCCACCAACCCTAGGCAATCTACTTCTTTTTTGTCTTTGTAGATTTGTCTATTCCGGATACTTCCTATAAATGGCACCTTATTATATGTGTTCCTTTGTGACTGGCTTCTTTCATTTAGCATAATGTTTTCAGGATTCATCCATATTATAGCATGTATTAGTACTTACTTTTTATTACCGAGTAATATTCCATTGTATGGATTTTTCCACTGTTTACTTATCCATTCACCAGTTGATAGACATTTGGGTTGTTTCCATTTCTTGACTATTATGAGTAAGGCTGCTATGAACATTTGGGTACAAGTGTTTGTATGGACATATGTTTTCATTTGGGCATATACCTTGCAGTGAAATTTTTGGGTCATATTGTAACTCTTAAACATTTTAAGGAACTGCCAGACTGTTTTCCAAAGTGGCCGCACCATTTTATATTTCTACCACCAGTGTACCAAGGTTCTAATTTTCCCACATCCTCTTGAACTTGTTATTTTCTGTCATTTTAGTTATGGCCACCATCCGAGTGTAAAGTAGTATTTAATTGTTGTTTTGATATATATGTCTCTAATGGCTAATGAAATTGAGTATCTTTTTATGTGCTTATTGGCTATATGTATATCTTCTTTGGAGAAATATCCTTTCAAATCTTTTGCCCATTTTTGGTTGGACGATTGTCTTTATTGTTGAATTGTAAGAGTTCTTTATATTTTCTGGAATCAAGTCTCTTATCAGACATATGATTTGAAAAGTTTTCTCCTATTCTGTGGATTGTCTTTGCACTTTCCTCGTGGCATTCTCTGAAGCACAAATGCCTTTAATTTTGATGTAATTCAACTTATCTATTTTTTCTTTTGTTTCTTGTGTTCTTGGTGTTATATCTGAGAAGCCATTGCCTAATTCAAGGTCACAAAGATTTACATATATGTTTTCTTCTAAGAGTTTTACAGTTTTAATGTTTATACTTAGCTCTTTGATCCATTTTGAGGTAATTTTTGTATATGGTGTGAGGTAGGGGTCCAACTTCCTACTTTTGCATCTGGATATCCAATGTCCCAGCACCATTTATTGAAAAGAATATTCCTTTTATTTTTTTTTAATTTTTTATTCTTTATTTTTGAGAGAGAGAGAGAGAGAGAGAGAGAGACAGAGTTCAAGCAGGGGAGGAACAGAGAGAGAGGGGGGGACACAGAATCCGAAGCAGGCTCCAACCTGATGCGGGGCTTGAACTCATGAACCACGAGTTCATAACCTGAGCCAAAATCAGATGCTTAACTGACTGAGCCACCCAGGCGCCCTTGAAAAGACTATTTCTTTAAAAAGTAACTCTCCTTCACAATATTTTCACCTGTCATGAATAAGCTTTTTTGGTTCCCCCAGATATAAATGATTGAGATAACTCCCTAAGACCTTCTCTAAATCCCAGAATACAATATGGGTGGATAGTTATCTATTTCTGACTGAAAGGAGTTATTTAACAAACAACTTCTATAGTATAAAGTTTATGTGGATACTGTAAGTATTTGCAGTGACTGTTTAGGGATTTGGGATATTGATGTCTAAACTTTAGTCCTTTATGTCTAACAAAGAATGGAATTCTTATTGTGGCAAAGATATGTCAGGAGTTTGAGATAACAGGAGAGTCACTATGAGATAAAGCAGTAAGGATTATTGACCTAGAATATTTCCCCATTGGCATTTTACGTGACTTTCCTCTTCACCCATTACCTGTATCTATCAGTGGTGTTGCTTGCAGACACATGATTTGGTTCCCAATGGTCGTGCCTATTCTTTTAATTTCATTCAGTTCATTTGGTTTAGTTAGGTAAATAAATGTGAGAACAAAGTATTTTCAGTGTTGACTAGATACCTGGGGTTGATGATACAAAATACAAAGACAGCAGTATAAAAATAAAGACAGACATTATTTGTCATGCATTGTTTAATGTTCTTTCCATTTCATAGTTGAGGAGGGGCAACTCAGAGATGTCAAATCACTTACTTAATATCATCATGGTACAGTAGGAATTAAAACAAACAAACAAAACCTTAGATTATCTGCTTCCCAAACCCATAGTTATTTAAATATAGCGGAGGTTCTCAAACTTGAGCCTGCATCAGAATCACATCAAGGACTTGTTAAAAACGTAGGTTACTGGGACCCATCCCTAGAGTTTCTGACTCAATAGATCTGATGTGGAGCCTGAAAATTTGCATTTCTAACAAGTTTCCAGGGATGCTGATGCTGGTGGTCCAGGGACCACATTTTGAGAGTCACTGTAATATAATCTGATGATTCCCCTAGATATATGTATATGGTTTCTGATACTCAAGGAGCTATTAGTTGGAGTGGAAGGAGACTCAAGAGAAAATAATATAAAGTCAATAATAGTTACAAAGTGCTAGGAGTACATAGAGGAAAAAAAAAAACACATTAACTCTGATTATAGGATTAGGACAAGTTTCTGCAGGAGACATTGTGGGAATGGATTCATTTATGTATCACAAGAATTTACCTCCAACTGGTGAAATCACAGAGCAGCAACTGACATTTCTGATACTCGTTTTGTCACAAATATGTCTAGAGCAGCTAAGTGCATGACTGTATGAGCAAGCTCATCATGGAGGGCGTGGTGGTTCTGGGGAAGTACGGAAAGCAGCCAGATTATGAGACTGAATACTAGAAAGTAAGGTGAGTGAGGCTGGTTGGAATCTATTAGGCACTCTTATATCCATGGTCAGGTTCAGTGACTTGATGCCATCTGTATGAAAGACTAAAAATAAACTTAATTTGATGATTCTTTTCGCTTCTGAGTCTTTCAGTGTACAAATGAAATCTTGATAAAGAAAACATCAAAAATAGCAGTGTCACAATGCTTTTCGAAGAAGCTGCGAAATACTGTGGTGGTCTGGTCTACTATGGTAGGCTGGTCTTTACTGAATTGTTTTATGCCATAGTTTATTTAGGGCGTATGCTCACCTGGTACCCTTCATATTGCTGAGTTCTGTAAATACAGACTCAGTATTAATGGGCTATCCATAATCTCAGGACTGTGAACCTGTTGTCCCTCTTCCTGAAGTAGTTTTGTGTGTCAACTATACAAAGCTTTTAAATGAATTAATTTAAAAGAATTAGAGATCTTAATGGGTCAGTTTTGAAATGTATGAACAATTCACTCAGAAGAACAACTTCAATTTATAAAGGGTCAAAAAAATAATCATTGAAACCCAGAGCTATGAACTGATCCCTTTTTAATGCAGCCTCATTATTAAAAGCCCTATTCACAGCTGTGCCTAAAGTAGAAATCACACTGAGCTGAGTGAGTAAACGAAAGGGACCAGTGACTCTCTCAGCTGCTAAAGGTCCAGCTATTAATGGAGATTTATTTTTATTACACATTTGGAAACTTGTCATCCCAGAGGGTGCCGAAATAGAATCTCAGTACTACTTGATTTAGGAGGCAGAGGTTTTATACGTGCAGTTACTAAAAAAAACAAACCAAAAAAAAAAAAAAAAAAAAAAGAGGGAGGGGACCATATTTGTCTTTGTATTTGTTCCTTTCCCATAATGGAAGATGGAGTAATTTATCAGAAGATATTTTAAAGGCCTCACAGAAAACCTGGGATTAGTTTAGAGAGTGGGGAAATCCTGTTCAAAATTAATTTTCTTTTCATTTATGGTGCTGTCATCTCTTGTGTGTGTGTGAGTGTGTGCACGCCCATGCAGGTGTATGTGTTGGAGTTTTTGAGGATGCCATAGGATCTGAGGCTTAAAGGACAACAATTTTGTAGAAAGCCTGGTTTCAGGGGATGTCAAAGGTAATTTCCTGGTGGCACTGGTAGATGAATCCAGGACCAGAGAGAATGGTGAATGTAGGACATTCTACAGTCTTTCCAATGTTCAAGGAAATAAGGAAATGACTATTTCAATATTATCTCATGGGATCTTGATCCCAGTATTGCTTAAGATCAAAACCTAGCTCATTGTATCTAAGAGATGGTCTCTTTCTCTTCTCTAGAGGGAATATTCCCCCCCCCCCTTTATTTCCTCTGAGGAGAGAAATTATTAAAATAAAAGACATTATTGGAAAGGAAGTTTTTGTTTGTTTGTTTTTTAGTAGCATAAGAGAAGTGCAATCAGTTCTCGTTTACTTAAAAATGGATTTTTTGGTCAAGTTTTTTTCTTTCATCCTTTCCTCTTCCCTTCCTTTGTTCTTTTTCCCCCTCTCTCCCTTCCTTCCCCTTTCTCTCCTCCTCTTTTTACTCCTTGCATTCCAACTTCCCTTGATTCCTTGTTTTACTTGGTTTATCTCACTCTGTGGAACTCACAGTCCATCAGGTAGACTATACTTGACGTTCTACACAGCTGATAAATCAGTGCCATATACATGGCTAAATCACTGGCCAAGAACAGCCTTGATCAATGAATGCACTTCCCCTCCTCATTCTCTGTTGAGTGAAGATGGAGACCAGTTTTCTCCTCTTTGGGGGTGGGGGTATGGCCACTTGAATTCTAATTCTTTATAATACACAATGGAAACCTTGTGATGGGCGCAGAGCGGTTTTCTCATGGGTATCTAGATTCCTGTAAGGGTGTAGGCTCCATGGCAAACACATTCTGTTTATCTGATCAAATGATTAATGAAATAGTTTTATTCAAAATGAAGAGTGTGCTCTCATAGTATGTGGTAAATTGTTCAGTGGATTCTAGTCCTGCTAGTTGAAACTCTACACCTGTTGCTGACAATTTGAGAAGCAGACCTTCCTTTACCAGAAATGGGGAGAAGAGCAGTGTGGGGAAGAGAGTGGGACCCGAGTGTCCCTTAGGTCCATGAGGATGAAACCATCTCTTTCAATATAAAAACATGTTCTGAACACAAGGGAACCGTCTTTTTTTGTAATTACTTGTAACTTTTAGCAGGGCTCATTGGCTGAGCTAATATGGCTTTTAAAGGTGTTGAAGCTGCATCCAAGGTCTTCCAGTGGAACAGCACCTCTGCACATGCAGAGCGGGTTTAGATGATTTTAGAGGGCACTTGGGTGCTAGCCAGCCTGAAGTTAAGGTGTACCAACTCATTCAACAGAAGAAGTCTTGTCTGAAGGAGTAAAGCACATTCTTAAAAACATAAGAAAGAAGCAAAAGAGAAGAATGTAAATGAACTTTTATGTTTAAAAGAACATAATCGTGTGGTTTATGTAGAGGCTGTGGATTTTTTTTTTTTAACGTTTATTTATTTTTGAGAGAGAAAAAGAGACAGAGTGCGAGCAGGGGAGGGGCAGAGAGAGAGGGAGATACAGAATCCGAAGCAGGTTCTAGGCTCTGAGCTGTGAGCACAGAGCCTAACATGGCGGTTGAACTCACGAACTGTGAGCTCATGACCTGAGCTGAAGTCGGATGCTTCACTGACTGAGCCACTCAGGTGCCCCGAGGCTGTGGATTTTTAAAAATATAGTTTGGTGGCAGGAAAATTTTGGGCAAGTATATTGTACAGTTACAGTGACACCTTACAATGATGTAGTCCTTTATAGTTTTCAAATAATTACTAGTATCAGTAAGCATTTTCTACTTACCAGGCAGAGTTCTAGATGCTGGAGAAGGCAATAAATAAAACAGGCATTGTTCCATTAAGTCCTCTCAAGAAACACGATGAGTCACCTTCTATTATTATCTCTATTTTGTCTATTTTATGTGTTAAGAAACTGAGTCACAGAGAGGTTTCAGAGGAAGAAACTGAGTCACAGAGAGGAAGTAGAGGAGCCAGGATAACACCCAGACTGTCTCACTCCAGAGTCTGTGCCCTTCACCAGCACACTGTCCCATCTCATGCGATCAGCTCTGTCCCCACGCGTTGAATCTTAAAAACAACCCTGTGAAGGAGGCAGTGTTTTATTCACACTTAAAAAATGTGCAACTACGAAAAAAATTTAAAAGTGACCTATTTAAAATTCTATGCCAGGAAGAAGTTATACAGTCTTCCTCGTCTCTTGCCTTGATTAATGCCTGTCTCCTTGGCTTCCCAGCCTCTCAGCAGTCACATCCCTCCATTGCCCTTTCTTCCAATTGTGGCAGAGTGGTTTTTCTCAAACACAAAATCTTTGTTGCTTAAAACCGTTTGCTTGTACTCTTAGGATCGTGCCCAAACTTCTCAGCATGCTTTCTTGCTCTCTCTCATTTAAAAAATTGAGATAGAGTTGACATATCACACTGAATGAGTTCAGGGTATACAATGTGTTGATTTGATACATTTATCTGTTGCAGCAGAGCTGCCGCAGCATCATGAGCTGTCACATCTGGTAATTGTCATTTCCTTTTTTTGTGGTGAGAACAATTAGGATCTAGTTTCTTAGCAGCCTTGAAGTTTCTGGTGCAGTACCGTGGAGACTTCTTGATGGACTCTTGCTCCCCTCTGCTGCCTCATCACTTGCTACTCCCCTCTCCCCCTCGAGCTCTGGCCCTACTCAGTTTTGTTTATTTTAAACTTTTTAAAAAGTTTAATTATTTTGAGAATGAGAGAGAGTGGGGGAGGGGAAGAAAGCAAGGGAGGGAGAGAGAATCCCCAGCAGGCTCCGCACCAGAGGCATGAAGCCCCACATGGGGCTCGAACTCACAAATTGCGAGATCATGACCTGAGCAGAAGTCCACTCTTAACGGGCAGAGCCACCGAGGCGCCCCTCAACTTTGCTTATTTTAACAAGACGTTCCATTTCCTGCCTCTTCCATGTTACATATGCCTTTCCTCTGCCTCAAGCATCTTATCTTCCCTTCCTTCCTCTTACCTGCCTTTCTTTTTAAAGTTGTTAAATCCTATTTCTTTTTCAATCTTCACCTAGATACCACTTCTCCACAACGTGTTGTATGTTCATTACTTCCTACCCTGGCCTGGAAACCCCATGACGATGGAGCTGAAGTGGAGACTGGGGGGACAGGGGATGGCGATCTTATTCACTCTTGTTCTCTCTAACACAGAATGCGATGCAATCATACGTTTACTCAATACACGGACATCTTTTGAACAACAGCATTGGCAGGTACGATGCTAGGTATTGAGCAGAAGTGAAGTATAATGGGGAGTGAGGGACTTTGGCATCAGATAGCTCTAAATTGAATTCTAGCTTTTTCACTTACTACTTTCGAGACTTTAAACCAGTTATTTAACCTTTCTATACTGTTTTCCCAAATAAAAAAAAACAAGGATCACTCAAATGGCTTGGAAACGTATGTGTGGGAAACTGACTTGTGCATAGGTGATTACGGCACATGCTATGTGTTGGGAATGGGCAGAGTGCTGTGGGAACATAGACTGAGGGGCAGCCAGCACAGCCCAAGAGATCAGGGAAGATACCATTGAAGCCTTTCCATCGTCTTCCTCAGAGCTTCTGGCATAGAGGTGCCTCGAGATACCTGAAAATTGGCAAGCTGCTCATCTTTATGGAAAAGGGTAGTCCAAAGTCTTTCTGAGCAAGTGATCTTCCATTCATGCATATTTATGATTCTACTCTAAGTTAAATTATTAATGACATTTGGAGAAATATTCTATTTTTAATACGGACAAGTAGAATGTTCAGTTTGAAACACTTCCTGAGCTTTCTTATGGCATACTGAGAAAAATTGTCTTAGCTTTGTTATTTTCTCAAGATAGTTATATGTTTTTCCTGCAATAAAATAACAAAATAAAATCCATGAAGGATTTAAATTACATAAAGCTTATGTAATTCACATTTTAAGCTTTTATTGTTTTATTAGTTTTCCTAAAATAAAGGATTACTATTTGAAGAGAGTCTTAATCTATCAAATTGACCAGATGAATGTATCTTGAAAATAATTCTGCATGTTTGGATAAAATTGGTTTTATTCCAAAGAAAGCTTTTTTATGATAAACAAAAGCAAAGCTATATAATTTTAAGAATCTTATGATAAATAGGATGATCTGCTTTAAAGAAGGGTGAGTTTAAATAATCTTAGTGTATTTGTATAGAACTTAAAGCCAGATGTTCTTACTTGAAAAGCAAAATTTGTTATGCTTCTAAGAATAGTTTTTATGTAAGAAAAATGAAAACAGCGATGCAATCAGGAAGCTAAGAACATTTTCTTACATAAATTGTGTTGTGTGTGTTAATAGCTTGAATTGTGTTCCCTCATAGACTACCTGGCTCCATCAGTACAATATTTGGTGAAAATCAACTGGTTTACACAGTTTGTCCAAAGAAATGTTGAACAGAAATAACACACACACACACACACACACACGCAAAGTAAAGTAATCCAGAAGAAGGCATCCAGAAATAAAATGGAGCTTGAAAAGTACCACCTCGCATGAGGAAGGGATAGCTGGTTATTTGCTTAGGATAATATTTGCATTTAGAAGTGACCTGTAGTGACTGCAAAGTGCCACGTTGGGAGAGCAGGAAGCCATTTTTTTTTTAAATAAAGTATAATTTACAGTAGAAGAATGAGTTTTCCTATAACTACCTAATTATAAGTGCATTCCAAATGAATATGTTGAATGAGACATTGGTCTGGAGTCTGTATTTCACCCTTAGCCTTGAGGCTCCCAAATTGTAAGCAAGTACAATGGTGAAGATGTCCGTAGTGCCAAACCTGAAACTGTGTGTGGGTCATTGACCTGATTTGAGGAAGAGTCTTCAGAGAAAGGTTTTTACAGGTTTCCACGGCAGGGAGCTAATCTACTTCCAACATGGGGGCAGCAGACAAGTGTGTTTCTTCCTATGTTACTTTGTAGGATCCGTTGCTGTTCTCTGGGGAGCTATTGTGTAAGAACTGACTTGAATTATCTTTTAAAGCTACTGCTACCTGGAGGGTAATGTTAATAAATTCTTTTATCGTGTGGATTAAATGCAGCGAAGTGAAAGCAGCACTATTCAGGGTAAGGGTCACCACAATCCTTACTATTTTCTCAGCATTATTTGCCCTGAGAGTATGCTTTGGGATAATTAGCAATAAACTAATACTTAAGTTTTCACCATGAGTACAAGCTCATTGGTGAACATTTGTATTCCGTGTCTCTCTCTTGTCTCTCTCCCAATCATCACCTAATTATTTTATAGCTTGAAAGTGTATAATTTCAATGTTCATTTTATTTATATTTTGAGAGAGAGAGCAGGGGAGTGGCAGAGAGGGAGACAGAGAATCCCAAGCCCTAACACTGCAGAGCCCGATGCGAAGCTTCAGCTCATGAAACATGAGATGATGACCTGGGCCAAAGTCAAGAGTCGGACACTTAACTGACTGAGCCACCTGGGCGCGCCGAAAGTGTGTAATTTCAATTGAGTACAATGTGTAGATAAAAATTAGTACAAATACATTTAGTTAGTGACATATTACATGCTATCTTTGCCACATATAGGGCTTCATCTACTTTGTAAGTAAGAACTGGAGACAGTAAGAACAGGAGAATGAACTAAGCATCATTATGCCATTATATACACTCTTCAAAGGAGACAGATGTTTTTGTTTGTTTAGTGTTGTTTAGGATGGAGACCCACCAGAGGTAAACACTAAATGCAAAGAAGAATTCAACCTTGGCTTTAGTTTTCCAGTTCTAGGCATGGCATTAATGTTTTTTTGGAAATGTAGGTGCCGGACGAGGTCAGGGATGTTCTCATCTGTCCTCCCTTGGCAGTTCAGCCACCGTCTACACTCCTGTACCAGCTCACTCATAACTTTTGATGAGGCCAAATCAGTGCCTTCAGGTGAGGGAGGTGTAAGGAAACTCTCTGGCCTCCTCAAGAAGGCTAAGCCACATCTTCCACATCCAGTGCTGGAGGAGAACGTAAATGGGGAGGGTTTAGCCGAGCCTCTGACCCTGAATCTGCCCACCTCCGTTCACCTGCCTCTCTGAGTGCCTCCTCAGCTACGCTGCCACTGTGGGGCCAGCTCTATGGTGCTGCTCTTCTTAGCTCTGTCCCAAGTAGGGACACATAAAATACTGTTTCAAATTTCCAGTAGCACAGCTCCTGGTAGGGTGAGATACTTAAACAAAAGGGAGCTGGAGGCTTTGAGTTAACAGAAGGAACCAGCAAGGGGAGAAAACGCAGTGGACAATTTAGATCCCTCCATGTAACTTGCTTGATCTCCAGAGTCCCAAAGCCTTTTCCACGCTAGGCTTTGCACTTGCCTTTCCTCTGCTGACACTGTTCTTCTCCATCAATGTCTGGCTATCCATCCCGTTCACTAGATTTCAGTGTCGCTGTGATGTCCCCCTGATTCTCCAGGCCTGGCTTGGGTTTGTTTGTTCCGTATGCTCTAGTAACCCTACACATGCCTCCTCATTGCCCCGGATATCCTGTTTTGCAGTTGGATATCTTATTAGGGCCACAACTCAGTGAGGTGGGAACTTAGTTTTTTCCCCGCTGTATCCTCCTCAGCACGGTGCTTGGCACAATGTGGCACTCAACAGATATTTTTGAATGAGCCAGTGAGTAAATGTCCAGGATTCCAGAGAAAAAGAGTCCATCTAGCTTCCCTTCACTAAATGGGATGCTTCTTTTACTGTAACCTTGCAGGATCGGGGTTGGATTTTATTTAGAGAATTGGTGGGTTTCCTTACAAAAAGTGCACATCAACCAATGAATTTAAGAGGCAGAGAGAAAAGCCCATTTTTGTTATCTTTTTTTTTTAATTGGGATGCAATTGCCATATAACTTTATATTAGTTTCAGATATACAATATAATGGTTTGATATCTGAGTTTACGGCAGAATGATCACTATGATAAGTCTAGTTAACATCCATCATCACACAGAGTTACAAATTTTCTTTTCTTCTGATGAGAACTTTTAAGATCTACTCTCAGCCCTTTTCAAACATACAGTGCAGTATTATTAACTGTAGTCACCATGCTGTATGGCACATCCTGTGATTTATTTATTTTGTAACTGCAAGTTTGTACCTTTGACCCCCTTCGCCTGTTTTGCCCACTCCCCACCCTGCCTCTGGCAACCACCGATCTGTTCTCTCTATCTATGAGTTTGATTTGTTTGTTTCTTTTGGAGTCTATGTATGAGTGAGATTATACAGTATTTGTCTTTCTCTGACTTATCTCACTTAGCATAATAGGGCCATTTTCTCAAACTAGAAAATAATATGGAATGGAGTCGGGGGTGAGGGATCACTGCCAGGTGTGGTGTTGATGGTTATGGAAATTGGGAAACTGTCCAGTTCCTTAGTTGGGATTTTTTTTTTTTTTTATGAATGAACTTCCTAACAGTCAGATGTAGCCTTATAAAAATATTTGGACTAAGTTAAATATGATTCCTTTGATATTATTGGATGATATCTGATGTAGAGACAGATCATTATTGAACAATATCTATGGGCCAGGACTTCATATGGACCATCTCCTTTAATACAAAAATCTGATGAAGTGGGAATTGTACTTTCATTTTACAGATATGGAAACAAGCTCAAGGAGATTCATTAACTTTAGAGTTGTAAAAGAAACAGTAAAGCTGGAGCTTTCATTTATTCATTCACTCATAAACAAATATTTATTGGCAGTAAGTGTTTTTCATCACTGGTTTTGTCTTTTTGGATGGCATTTCACTTAGAACCATGATTTAATTTAAAAAATTGTAATGTTTATTTATTTTTGAGAGAGAGAGAGACAGAGACAGAGTGTGAGTGGGGAAGGGGCAGAGAGAATGGGAGACACAGAATCCAAAGCAGGCTCCAGGCTCTGAACTGCCAGCACAGAGCCCAACGCAGGGCTTGAATTCACGAACCGTGAGATCATGACCTGAGCTGAAGTTGGACACTTAACCGACTGAGCCACGCAGGTGCCCTGATAACCACGATTTTAATCCAGAGAAAGCTATATAAACAAGAGCATGAAATTATAGTACATCACACATCAGTATAACTGTGAAGCTGTGCCTGGACGTTGGTGGGAACTTAGCAAATGATGGATAGTGGAAGAGAGAAGTCAGAACTGTAAATCATTTTCTGTTCAGTATTAACAAAGTCTGACATATTTTGGTTTGGTATCTGGGTTTTGGTTTAGTTCTGTGTAAGGAGTATTTTGTCAAATGTACATTATGAAACACTTTAAGGATCAAATTCATGTGCCACTGTTACACACACGTTTGAATTGAATTCTGAGGGGAAATGAGAATTTCTCATCTTCTAAGCATTTACCTTAAGACAGATGACATCAATGTAGGAAGTCGTGAAGAATAACAGATTTAAGAACTTAATAAATGTGTTGATTTAAAACACAAATGTCATCAGCTAGCAGTGAGGCAAACAGATTCTGTGTGAATGAGAACTTAGCCCACTGGTTGACATTCAAGACCCATTGGAAAAATCAGGAAACACAAGGGTGGAAAGAGCCCAGAGTCAGATTGGAGCAGCTATCCAAAAACACAGAAGGCCAGAAGGTGGTGAGAAAAATGCCAGACAACAGACTGTGGAGAAAAATAAACAAGCCAAGAAATGTCCTATTTGGCCTTAAAAGAGGCAGATGGTGACAGGAAGTATTCAGTGAGCAGTGATTGTGCTAAAAATCACAAAGACTGTAAAATTATCCATCTGTAGTTTGCAGTTTTGGGGAAAAATGAAAACTCTTTGCTAGTATTACAGGAAAGGATGATTGGTACAGAAGCAGAATATTAAGTAAGTATGCATTTAGTCAGGATAATAGAAATGTGAGATGCATTATTCTATTAGAACAGAAGTTTTGTTTATCTGGAGATTGTGACCAAAATTATCAAAAGTATTTTGTTTTGCCTAAAAAGAGTTGGATTAGTATTGAGTCTGTTTCTTTCACATTTTTGACGTAAGAAAGAATTACCCTGAGGATATTAATAGGTTGCTAAGGTAACAATCATAATTTTCTAACTAAAGAGTGCACAAAACACTCTTTCTCAGTCTTTCTCTCTCTCTCTTGCTGTCTCCTTCCCTAGAAAGGTCTTTGGGATGGGAAATAGAAAATGAGAAATAACAGTGTTGAGGTTTGAAGTAAAGAATATTAATTTGAAAGTTGAGATTGTAGCAGAGAAAATCGATGGTTTAAAGTAGTATTGGGAGAATTTGAAAAAAAAAATCATTGTCGGTGTTTCAGGATAGACACAGTCGAACATTTAGAATTGGGAATAGTTTTTACCTAACGGACCTAAGTTTAAATTTTGATTGAGAACTACCTATTTCATTTTCTTACAGCAGTGTCCAACTTATGAAGTCAGATAAAGTGTGGGTTTTTACAACCCTATTCTGGACCACTGAAGCATTTCTGCTATGTGCTGGAATATGTCTCTGATTTCACGCAGTAGAGATGTTAGGTGCTTCACTTCCTTCTTTAGAAGAAGCAGTTAATAATGTAATATATTTTATTCTTATCTATTTTCGTTGTTTTGCTCTTGGTTTTTTAACCACTTAAGATTGAGTATTGTATTTTAAGTTGGAATGAGTCAAGTAAAAGACTGGGAAGTGGATTATGTGATGATGTTTCAGCCCCTTTCCTTGAGAACCAAAGGCAAAGAATTAGATATACTAAGAAAATTTGTTTTACTCAAAAAAACACAGTTTTCAGAGAAACAAGCTTATATATCAGTATACTTTTAAATGAGCCAGAATCATGAGATCTGGACACTTTACATAAACTATTTTATTTGATCTTAAAATAACATTTTGAAGTAGGTATTATCATCCTCATTTTATAATAGGGGAAGCAGAGGATCATCTAAACCAAGTCAGCGCCCTCAAGTCACATACCTAATAAGTAACAGAGTCAGGATTTGAACTCAGTTCTATACGTCCTCCAGCTCTTGCCATTATGTCAGTGCTTCTTAATAGGGGAAGGGGAGCTGCACATTACAGTACTTAATTCCATTGTCCATTGGACTACTTGTCTTTTACACTTACCCAAGGGTGGTACCTTGGCAGATGAAGGGTGAAAAAATTTCAGAGGATGTTCCGATTCCAGCCTTTAGTTGGCAACTGCTGAATGCAAAGTTTCAAAAACCAGCCGACCAACCAACCAACCAACCAACTAACCAGCCAGCCAACCACCCACCCACTCAATTATATGGTGGTAGGTGAAGTGCTAAACATTATTTTCTGCAAGTTGCTAGCCAATTGATCTTGTATTTTTTAACCTCAGACTTAGAATGCCTTTTTTTTTTTTTAAATCAGTGATTAGGAAATATAATAGGTTATTTCTGGGAGGTATATACAGCTAATTATTTTTCTCTTCTTGTTCTCATATGTAGATTTTTCACTTCTATGGCTTTATATGTGTGGGTATCTCTTAATATCTCAAACGATTAGTGCTATCCTCATGCTAATTCTCAGGTCTCATCTCTTTACTGATTTTCTTTGTTTTGTTATTCCCACCATTTTTATTTTCTAAGAGGTCTTAAGAATCATTTTGTCGTGTGAAACAAAAATATCTTCTTTTATTTTGACCGAAGATACATCAAAATACGAATCTGGGAAAAATGGAAATATTTTACGTCTTTTTTCCAGAAAATTTTAGCAGTTTTGTTAATATTGGTAATCTACTTATCATTGAAGTCATGGCCACATGAACAGTATTTTTCTTGCTACTGTGGATTAATTCTCTTTCTTCGTATTTGTAACTCGTTATTTCTGCAGTAAAAGAACTACTAACTTGTCAGATCTATCTATCTATCTATCTATCTCCTGTTTTGGCCATTGCTGAGCTTTCTTTTTAAAAAAAATTTTTTTAACGTTTTTATTTATTTTTGAGACCGAGAAAGACAGAGCATGAATGGGGGAGGGGCAGAGAGAGAGGGAGACACAGAAACAGAAGCAGGCTCCAGGCTCTGAGTCATCAGCCCAGAGCCCGACGCGGGGCTCGAACCCACGGACCACGAGATCGTGACCTGAGCTGAAGTCGGACGCTTAACCGACTGAGCCACCCAGGCTCCCCTGAGCTTTCAATTCTAATGGTTGTCTGGTTGATTCTTTTCAGTTCTTCTGAGTATACTGTGTAATCTGTATGCAATGTTTGCATGATTTGTCAAAGTTCATATATCCCAGTTTATTTCACACACACGTATTAAAAGTGCAGAATTTCTAGTACGTTGTTACATGGTAACATCAATAAGCATCTTTGCCTTCTGCCTTCTTGGGAATGGATGGCCCTTCTGCTCACCGTGTGTAAGCGCCAGTGTGCGAACCTGAGCACATCAATGACTGTACTCCTGTAGTTGCAGATGAGATACGTTACACCTTTGCAATACTTAATTAGTTTTATCAAATGTCATTTTGATTTGAAATGAATTTTTATTTAAGGGATACTAGGAATAAACTGGGGCAGATTATTCTTTTAATGTATTTCTACTCTGATATTTTATTTAGATATTAATATCTACATTCATGAAGGAGATTGGCCTGTACTTTATGTAAACGTCCTCAGATTTGAAGTTGTAACTTATTTTGAGAAAATTATTTCATTGAGGTCTACCTATTTGTTAATGTAATAAGAAATGGCTCTATTTAGGTCTGCATCGTACAGGAAAATTATAGTTCTTAGCACTCTGCCAGATGACTAGTTATTTCCCTTTGACTGCCTCAGACTGGTCAAATTAAGCATTCTCTTAAGGCAGAAACTTACTGGGAGTGCAGTAATAAAGTAGAAAATATTTTACAGTCCACCTAGGATTTGGAGACTTTTCATTACTGTGCTCTGCAGGCTAATGGTTTCTTTAGGGCAGAAAACAACAAATCTATTGAAAGGTGTACTTTTAGGGCAGGGAAGGTACTGAATCTTAATTTTGATGTACCTTATATGGTTGGTCAGCAAATGACCTCTGCCCCCATTCCACCTCCTGGACTTGGCAGTTGATAGTGTGGGTCCTCTGCGTTCTCCTGTCAGAGATAGGGTTCATTCCCAGATTGGTGGATTTCTTGTTCTTCTTTAGGTTTGCCCAAAGAACTCACATTGCCTAGAAAACCACGTTTCTTTCCTGCTTTTACAATAGGGACCCTGGACGTTTGTCTCTCCTCACATAATATAGCTTTCCACCCAGGAGAGGACAATGTGCGTTGTAGTTATAAAATGCTAACTTAAAGTTTGATATAAGCTAATATTTTCTGCTCACGTTTTCATCCATTTCATAATTTGAGTTAAAATCACATCCTAATTTAAATCCCAAGTTTTATATAACCTGGAAGGCATATCTTGACAACGAGCACTTTCTTAAATCATGTTCTCCCATTTAAATTAACGTGTAATTGTGCACAGACTTCCTTTTAACACATACTTCCATTTCATTGTTTCTAATCTAACTGTTTCTACTTTTTCTCCTTGATGGTTTTGCTAAGGGTTTTTCTGTTTCAGTATTTTGCAAAGCTCTTCTCCTCTGAATACTAAAAAATGGCAAGTGAACTTGGGAAATTCTACTAAATACCCCTCTTGAGGATTCAAAGTACATATTAACATAAGAAAAGATCAGAGAAGTTTTAAAGTAAAAAAAGAAAACTTGTGAAGTCTATTTAATGTTTTAAAGAACTTAAAAATAAAGAACTTATTTGTGTAGAGGAAGACTTTTTCTTGGCATGGTTATTGGTTTTTTTTTCTTAACACCAGTTTGAGAAGTGCTAGCCCATTCCATCATTATTATCACTTCAAATGAGGAACTTTGGAATTTGTTTATTCAATTCATTGTTTTTCTTTCTTATTATTTTGTGCTTATATTTTAATTATTTTTTACTTTTTTTTTTTTTTTAAGAGAGGGAGAGATAGCTCCCATGTGAGAGGGGGCAGAGAAAGAGGGAGGGAGAGAATCCTAAGCAGGCTGCATGCTTAGCACAAAACAAGGTCTCAATCCCACGATCCCGAGATCATGACTTGAGCTGAAATCAAGAGTCATATGCTCAACCAGCTGAGCCACCCAGGCGCCCCTAATTTTTTTTTTTTTACTTCTTAAAGAAGTTTTTCCATCTTTTTACAATTTAAAACTAGTCTTGCTCATTTATTTTCATATGTAAACTTGAAAAAAAATTAAAGCTATGACAATGTCTCTGAGAACCAATCCTAAAGGTTTTAATATTTAGCAACCTCATTATTGTTCTTTTATAAATACTTTTTTATATTTAATTTTTCCTTTGCTCTCTAAGAAAAATTTCCAATTCTAGGCTTCTTTTCAAACTTTTATTAATTTCTAGTTTCATTGTATGATTATTGGAGAATATGATCTAGTCTTATTGTAAAATTTTGCTTTCTAAAATATGTTAAATGTTTCTTTATGACCGGTTATGTAATTAGCCATCATGTTTCATATGTACATTAGAAAGTGAATTCTCAGGGCACCTGGGTGGCTCAGTCAGTTAAGCGTCTGACTTTAGCTCAGGTCATGATCTCCCAGTTCATGAGTTCAAGCCCTGCATCGGGCTCTGTGCTGTGACAGCTCAGAACTGGAGCCTGCCTCTGATTCCGTGTCTCCCACTCTCTCTGCCCCTTTCCTGCTCATGTTTTGTCTCTCTCTCACAAATAAAAAATGAACATTAAAAAAAAATTAAAAAGAAAGTGAATTCCCCATTTCTAGATTATCCAGTTGGATATGTTTTGGTTAATTTTATCTTTCTTTTAAAAACCTCCACTATCCCTTCTTTTTGTCTACTTGACTGATTGTAAACTGGTGAAGGCGTGTTGGTCTCTTATGTAACTGAGCTTTGACTGTTTTCTGCTTGGATTTCCAAGGGTGTTTGTTGCATATGCTTTTCTTAATGCATTATCCAGAGTTACATACTCAGTAGATACTGTGACTTCAAAATACTGCTTACTTCTTTTTTAAAAAAGTTAAAGTCAACTTGGCATAACTACTTTACTTGTTTTTTAGTTTTGGGTTTGCTTAATATGATGTGCAAATTCTGGTTTTCTGTTTTTGTTTTTTTTGTCTCTCCATATAACTTTTTTAAGGTATATTTATCAGAAGTTGTAGAATCAGTTATTTTCTCATGATGTTATAAACTTCTTTTCCTCTTTTATATTTAATGTTTATTTATTTTTGAGAGAGAGAGAGACAGAGACAGAGCACAAGCAGGGCAGTGGTGGAGGAGGGCAGAGAGAGAGGGAGACACAGAATCTGAAGCAGGCTCCAGGCTTTGAGCTGTCAGCACGGAGCCCGACATGGGGCTCAAACCCATGAACTCCAAGATCATGACCTGAGCTGAAGTCGAATGCTTAACCGACTGAGCCACCCAGGCGCCCCTCATTGATGTAATTATTATTATTGATCCTATCATTATTTTTATGCTTTTATTTTTTATTACTATTTGCTTTCTATTCTGCATTGTCCAATGAATGACATCTTCTTTACTTTTAGTTTCTGTAATGATTTAAAAAGTCAAAATCTCTTTTTAAAAAAAATTTTTTTTAATGCTTATTTATTTTCGAGGGAGGGAGAGAGAGAGCAAGCAGGAGAGGGGCAGAGAGAGAGGGAGACACAGAATCTGAAGCAGGCTCCTGGCCTCGAGCTGTCAGCACAGAGCCCGATGCAGGGCTCGAACCCATGAACCGTGAGATCGTGACCTGATCTGAAGTCATACGGTTAACCGGCTGAGCCACTCAGGTGTCCATAAACCTCTTTTTTTTTTAAATGTTTATTTATTTTTGAGGGAGTGCATGAGCCGGGATGTGCAGAGAGAGGGGGACAGAGGATGTGAAGTGGGATCCTCACTGATAGCAGAGAGCCTGAAATGGGCCTTGAACTCACGAACAGTGAAATCACAACCTGAGCTGAAGTATGAGGCTCAACTAAGCCACCCAGGTGCCTCAGAAACCTCTTTTAAATTACATTGTTTCTTACCATAAATATAGATCTGTATTTTCAAAGTAATAAGGAAATTATAAATCTATATTATCTTTCAGCTTTTGTTGGTTCTTTGTATTTAACTCAGGAGTTTTTGCTCTGATTTTTAAGTCTTTTTATCTTGTGAAAGAAAACGCTATAGGGCCTTTTTTTACTACTTCTTCTAGTTCTTAAATTAATTTCTTGAGCCTGAGGAATTTACAGAACTCTGCTCAAGCAATATTTTGGGTAAGTATTGCATGGAACCACCTCTCACAACAGCGGGTGATCTGGTCCCAAAGGTCAATAGTGCCAGTTACACCTGCTTTGGCTTAGGTGACTCCTTAAACTAAATGAATATGTACAACAGGAAAAATAGATTTTTATAACGTAGATGTGCATTGCGAGACAGAATGTCTTTTCTAAGACAGAAGCACACATCTAAATACCTATCTAAATACCTGAAAGAATTACTTGAAGACTTGAGTAATAAGCTTTTCTGTATTATTCTCTGTATTTTGGATTTCAGGGCTCTCACCAGCAACACTGTAGGGTCTTCAGCCAAATCAAAATAGCTGATAATTTTCCACACTCAAAAAAATTCTCTTGGGGAATGTCGTTCAACATTAGAATTTTAAGTCTCTGTCAGCTCTATCTTTAGTGGTTCAACCAAAACTTTATGTAAATCTGTAAATGCTATTCCTTCAAGAGGGATGTGAAACAAGCTTCTGTTCTGTATTTTTAAAAATGTGAAATTGAAGGCCAGGTTATTGGAGCAATCCTTTTCACTGAATTATAGTTTAAAGTTAGCCTTTGTTATGTGTAGTGATTTATTCTGTTTAAACAGCTGCGGAAGACGATAAACCAGTCCAGTTATAGTGATTAAGTCATCTCAGGTGCCCCACGCCATCTGCTCCCTGTGTCTTTCCTTGTTGCTTAGTGTGGTGCCCACCCCTGTCCCTTCTATCGGTGGCATCACCAACATGTAGATCTTGCTCAAAATGCAGGCTCTTGAGTCCCAGACCTGACGCCTCGAATCAGAATCTCCATGTAAATAATCCCCAGGTGATGGATATGAGCAGGAAAGTTTGAGATACAGCTCTTTTGTTGGCTTCGGTTTTATTTTCCATTTCAGTGGTCTAGTGTATGTAATATTAAATCGTATAAAATGCTGCAAATTCATTTAGAAGTAGGAAGAAGTAAAACTTTTCATTTCTATCTGAGGGGGGCCATTTCTGTTTTATAAAAGAAACATACACACACGTGCGTGTTTGGGAAAATTCAAAAAAGTAGAAATAGTTTAGCTGTAGTAATCCTTCGGCATTGTTCCCTTTCTGTCCTCTTTTTATGTGTATATATGTACATGTTATAATTTTGTTCTGCCTTTTAAAAATATTGTGTCATAAACACTTTCTCAACCATTTTCTACAGTTATTTGGAGGACATATTAATTGTTGTGTTAAATCTTGTTTAATGGATATGGCATAATTTAGTTACTTATTTTGTGGAGGATTATTTCTAAATTAAAATGGAAAAAAAATAATGTGGGCATTGGTTAAGACTCTACAAGAATTTTCAATTATTTCTTTCTGAATATTAGATTCTCTAAAGGAGACCCTGTCTTCTACAGTTTGTGTGGATCTCTTTGTCTTTGATGTCTTGATACTCTAAGAACGTATCAGAAGTATCCCGTTGTACTATGCGGATGAAATAGAAGTGGATATAATACTTCCCAATGTTTTCTATGACATGTTTCCTAGCAATAAGGTATAGTGTAGTGATTTAGAACCTACACCAGTTTTAGGGTGTAGTCCAAAGCAACTATATCTTGCACATTTGATATTTATTTTAGATGTCATTTTCTTCTTGAAAATATTCATATGAATTCATATTTCATTCTACAAATGTGAAAATAATGTTCTTTATTACTTACTAGTTAAATGGGCACTTTCCTTAAATTTTCCTTAAGATTATACACTTTATATTGTATTTTCTTAAACTCCTGGGCAAGATTTAAATATTCCGATGTGAAAATACCCAAACATGACCTGGTGCTCAACAAAAAAAGACTTGTCTATAATGGTGTTGCAGGATTTTTTTTTACCTCAATATCCAGGATTTGTTGTCTTGCCACTTTGAAAAATGAAGAGGTGGACCCAAAATGAGCTGCAAGCAAAAGTTTATTAGATTATAAGGTCAGAAAGGAAGACTAGTATGAAAGTTCTCTTTACAGAGAGGAGACATCTGAAAGTGAAAGCCCGCGACTATGAAACCTTGTTTTATAAGGTTCTGGTCAGCTCCCCCTTCCCTTCCCCCCTTCTTTTTTCCCAGGTTCTATCTTTATTGGCTTGATAGCTCTAGGTTCTGTGTTGTCCATTCCCAACTGGCTCGTTTCCATTGTGTGAGGGGTAGTCTATGGCCATACCTTTACTTGTGGGTCATGTGTTTTATGGTCTACCACTTATTTTTTGTCAAATTCCTGAGGGGAAACAGAGGTGGAGTAAGTGGTGTCTGTTACTTTCTTTCTTTTCTTTTTTTAAACATTTATTTATTGTTGAGAGACAGAGACAGACAGAGCATGAGCAGGGGAGGGGCAAAGAGAGAGGGAGACACAGAATTCGAAGCAGGTTCCAGGCTCTGAGCTGTCAGCACAGAGCCCGACGCGGGGCTTGAACCCACAAACCGTGAGATCATGACCTGAGCCGAAGTCGGACGCTCAACTGACTGAGCTACCCAGGTGCCCCTGTCTGTTACATTCTTAAGAGGAACTTTATGCCTGAGGGTGTTTGCTGTGGTCAGACACTCCCAGAATTGTTCCAAAATATGTGTTTTTCCCCACCCAGGACCTCAGGTATGAGGTCCTAATCTTTCCCTCTCTGCCTATTTTATCCTATCTTTTCCCTATCAAAATGGGAGATAATTTTTCCCTTGGCATCACAACATAAAGACCTCCTGGTCTCCCATATACATGCATTACCCAATATATTAGTTTCCTGTGGGTTCTGTAACAAATTACCACAAACCTGGTGGTTTAGAACAGATGTTTATGCTTTAAGATTTTGGAGGCCAGGATTTCAAAGTTAGTATTTGCTGGGGTGAAATCAAGGTGTTGGCAGGGCCACTGCTCCCTCGAGAGGCTCTAGGGGAGAATCCCTTCCTTTCCTTCTCCAGCTTCCCATTCCTTGTCTTCTCCTCTTCTGTATGGGAAACCTCCATTATAAGGACATGTGTGGTTGTGGCTAGGACCCACGCAGATAATCCAGCATAATCGCTCCATCTCGAGATTCTCAACATAATCACATGTGCAAAGACTCTTTCATTTTTGCCACATAAGACAATACTCACAGGCTCGAGGATTAGGGCATGGATATCTGTTAAAGGGCCATTTTCAGCCTACTACCCTGTTAAAAACAAAACAGGCCCAAAATGGAGTTGCTTATGCTTAGCCCCACATCACTAAACTGAGATTTAATTAGTTTCATCTCTTCCAGAAATGGAATTTTAAGCCAGTTAGTCGGGAATCATCAGATCAGCACTAGTTAGGTAATCTTGATAGACCCCTGCCATCACCTAAAGGAAGTAACCTTGCAGTAACCAGTCCGCTTTTTTTTTTTTTTCTTTTTTGCCTAGTATAACTTCTTTGTTCCTGCTCCCTTCTGCCTTTACAAGTCATTTCGTACAGCTCCTTGGAGCTCCTTTCTATCCACTAGATTGGATGCAGCCTGATTCGAATTAATTCGTGCTCAAATGAACTCCTAATTTTTACTGTGCCTGAGTTTATCTTTTAACAGCACCAATCTTTACTATTTTTCTTAACCAATCTTGTCACTCTTCTCTCTTATATTAGTTATCTATTGTTACATAACACACCACCCCCAAAACTCAGTGGCTTAAAAACAGTCATTTGCTTTTCTCGTAAATCTGTGGGTCAGCAATTTGGGCTATGCTCAGCCGGGCAATTCTTCTGCTAGCTTGCTGTAGTTCACTTAGAAACTGGCTGGTTCAGGGGTGCCTGGGTGGCTCAGTCGGTTAAGCGGCTGACTTCGGCTCAGGTCATGATCTCGCGGTGAGTTTGAGCCCCGCATTGTGCTCTGTGCTGACAGCTCAGAGCCTGGAGCCTGTTTCAGATTCTGTGTCTCCTTCTCTCTGACCCTCCCCGTTCATGCTCTGTCTCTCCCTGTCTCAAAAATAAATAAAATGTTAAAAAAAAAAATTAGAAACTGGCTGGTTCAATGGTTTCAATTATTCCTGTCTATGCTGGATAACCAGCTGTGGATAACCAGCAGGCCAGGGGGCACTATACATGGATGCAGGCTCAGGGAGTTGTGACTCTGAAGACCATTAATTTAACAATTTCTAATTCCCTTCATCTCCTGTTTTCAATCCTTTTAAAAATTGAAGTTTGTACAATAACATTTCCAGACTAAATGTATTGGCAAGATTCTTTGTTCTTTTACACACACTTTATTTAAAAAAATTTTTTTTTAATGTTTATTTATTTTTTTGAGACAGAGCATGAACGGGGGAGGGTCAGAGAGAGAGGGAGACAAAGAATCCGAAACAGGCTCCAGGCTCCAAGCTGTCGGCACAGAGCCCGAACCGGGGCTCGAACTCACAGACCGTGAGATCTTGACCCGAGCCGAAGTTGGATGCTCAACCGACTGAGCCACCCAGGCGCCCCTACACACACTTTATTTTTATTTTTTTAAAGTTCTTATTTAAATTCCAGTTGGTTAACACATGTAATACTAGTTTCAGGTGTACAATATGGTGATTCAACGCTTCTGTACAAACACCCAGTGCTCAGCACAAGTGCCCCTCTAAGTCCCCATCACCTGTTTCGCCCATCCTCCCAGCATCCCCACCCCTGAGCCATCAGTTTGTTCTCTCTATAGTTAAGAGTCCTTTTACACATACTTTAAAGATGATTAAGCTCCTGCCAGGTTAACAGCACTTCAAATTTATAAGAAAAATTAAATACACACATAAAAAATAAAATATAAAGGCGATGATAAACACCAAGACAAAATAAGGAATTATTATAAGTCCTTGTTTATACTGTGCTTGTGCTTTTGGGTTGTTTTTTTATGCTGTATATATGACTCATAGGTAAGAACAAATTTTATGCCTGACATCTAATCCCCAGGAAAATCGTAACCTCAGCTGGCAAGAGGCCTGCCATGACTGTGTGGGAATCATTCCACAGGTAATTGTTGTGCACCTGGAGAATCTGATTGTTTGAAAGCTGAGTGGAAATATCAAAGAAAAATAGAATAATGTTATCATTATTGCTACTCTACTTTTTAAAACGGATTGAGTCTAGTCTTTATTTTTCTACCAGTTTTTACTAGCTACAGAAATTACATAGCCTAGAGGTAGTTTTCATTAAAAAAAATTACTGCTTGCAAGTAACCATATGTGGCCAAATTGATTGCATGTGTTAACTCAATTTTTGGAAGAGGTACTCTTAGCCACACTTACTACAAGACTTTCTTGTTCTCTGAGGAAAATGTCACTTTGGGAAGTTTGCATAAAATTTTTTTAAAGCAGTGCAAAACAACATGTGACAAAAATAACATAAAAAATATTGTTTTGGGCCTGATTCCAAACTTAAGTGCTTGTGTGGGATTTCAGAATGATGTTTATAGATATATTCTGCAGGATCCCATTTCAGTGACATTTTGAAGGTAACAGACTAAGAGTGTTGTCAATTAATATTTAAGCTTCATCATTTCTAGCACAAATCTCCAAAAGAAGATAAGGACTATGATTGATAGTTGAAATTGGGTGGTAGTAAAATATATAATTGTTACTCCATGTTGAAGTTTGCAAAAAAACATAGATCTACATGAAAGTGATTTTTATTTGTATCTAATATATGGTTCACAGAAGAAATATAAAAAGCAAGTTACTTAAAAAAAAAAACAAAGAAAGCTATTTTAGGGTATATACTTTCCAGGCCTACTAAGAGACAATGAAATTAAAAATTTTTTTAATGCCTATTTATTTATTTATTTATTTAAAAAAATTTTTTTTAACGTTTATTTATTTTTGAGACAGAGAGAGACAGAGCATGAACAGGGGAGGAGCAGAGAGAGAGGGAGACACAGATTCTGAAACAGGCTCCAGGCCCTGAGCTGCCAGCACAGAGCCTGACGCGGGGCCCGAACTCACGGACCGTGAGATCATGACCTGAGCCGAAGTCGGACGCTTAACCGACCAAGCCACCCAGGCGCCCCAATGCTTATTTATTTTTGAGAGAGAGAGAGAGAGAGAGGGGAGGGAGGGGCCAGGAGAGAGGGAGACACAGAATCTGAAGCAGGCTCCAGGCTCTGAGCTCAAAACCGTCAGCACAGAGCCCCACGTGGGGCTCAAATTCACAAACTGAGATCATGACCCGAGCTGAAGTCGGATGCTTAACCGACTGAGCCACCGAGGCGCCCTGAGAATGAAATTTAGAGTGAAGAAATTGTAACTTAAAAGCAAAAAAGAACAATCGGAAAATGAGTTGAGTTAAATATTTGGACACCAAGGTTGAAGAATGCTGGCACGGTCCTGAGGAAACCAGGGACTGAATGGAACTATGGGTAAGGCCTGAGCCACCATCTTGTTATTACGAATGCAGCCCCCCTGCCTGACTGGAAGAAATTCTGGCTTTCACGGTTGCTCATGACTGGCTCTATCTTTTCACTTTTTCCAATAAACTTGTCTTACCTGAGTGGAGACTTTGTGATCATTCCAAAGACAGCTCTTCAGCACCTGGCACCAGCTCCCTGCTGAGAGTGCTCAGTCTGGAATGGAGCCTGAGCCCCATTTCTGGTGTTTCCAATGTGTGCCCTGCCTTTTCCCAGCCTCCTGGCTTTCTTACCTTAGATGTCCTTATGTTGAGCTATGAGTCATATTTCTACTAAGCTTCAGGAGTTATAGTGTTGAGTTTTCTCCATATCTCTCATTTTCTACTCTGGTAGGGCTTTCTGTCCTAAGGTGGTACCTCTGTTTTCCACTGTCTTACATTATGCCACCTGGGTTAGCCTCAGCATTTGTTTTTGTATCTAAATACTAGCCTGGCTATGGTTCAGGCATGTCAGTGCTACAAAATCACCCTTTCAAGAAACGGGAAAGGACTAGCAAAGCTATCTTTCTGTATTAGAGAGGGAAAGAGAAAGGGAGAGATAGACGAAAATATGTTGAGGGCATTCGGCCAGGTGCTTTCCATATATAATCTCTGTATTTAATTCCCATAGCTTTCTGTGAAGAGGTGTTAATATCCTCATCAAGTAAGAACACGCAGTTGATAATGGGGGGAGTTTTTCTGACAAAGACCCAGCTTTTTTTCACCAAAAGATGCTGTTTTCTCACAAGTTTGAAACATCTGAAATAGATTCTGCTCTTTCCATACAACATAAATGGCAGCAACTGAAATGAAGTAGCTAAGAATTTGGTGTTTGGAGCAGGTATATGTGAAAGTTGATTAGATTTCTGTTTGAACACAAAGACATTAAAATATGGTAATGGGTGATAAAGGCCCCAGAGAATAATGAGAATATTTTAAATATATGAAAAGAGAGCCGAAGGAAGGGAAGTACATTGAAGGCTTTATGGAATAAAGTAGTCATTCCTATCCAATGCAGTGGCTAATAGAGAACCTAGGTAACAAAGTTACGAGAGATAAATATAATAGACAAACAAAACAAAAAGCATCCCCTTTCCTGTTTACACACCACCCCACTGAAGAAAAAAGAAACCGTCAATGTAAGACAGACAGTGTAAGACTAACAATGTAAGACTATCAGGATGATGCCAGAGAAAATGGTCCAGGAAGACATAAACACTTCTAAAACATTTCAGCTCCTTAAAAAATGAGAAGCTCATTGGTGTAGGTAGATTTATTTGTGCCTGTCTTCCATCATTCCATATTCTAGTCATTGTGCTGGGCACAGATAATAGATTCGCCAAAGATGGATTATTCTTATTTGTAGCTATAGTTCAAGACCATTTTGATCTGCTCCCTTAAACTCAGTTTATTCTTTGTTTCCTGATTGCATAAGTGGTACCTCCTTACCGCTTGCTGCTCCTACCAGAAACCTGGGAGTCACAGTGGATCCCTCCTTTGCCTCACCCCAGCCATCACCAAAATCTGCCAGTTCTAGTTTTTAATCTTTCTCAAATCTGTCCATGTTCTCCAAGACCCCCACCACTATCCTAATCCAATAGCATCTCCTGCTTGGACCATCACAGTGTCTCCTGACTTCCTTCCTTATTACCTTCTTGGTCTTTGCAAGTCATTATCCACACCAGAGGTCGGCAAACTCTTTCTGTAAAGGGCCAGATCATAAATACTTCTAGCTTTGTTGGCCATACAGTTTCTGTATCAACTACTCAGTCTGCCACTGAAGGGGAAGAGGCCAGAGACTGTATACAAACCAACCCATCTGCCAAACGGATAGCAGCAGGGCTGGTGTTCTGGCCACCGCTTACTGAGGATCCTTGCTCTACAGCGTGGCTAATAATCCTTCTGAAATGCAAATCTAACCGCTTCTGACCCTTTCGGGAAGCTATTTAATTGCTTCACTGCTCTGCAATAAATAGGCAAAGTGTGGTTTCTTTGGTTTCTTTATTCTGCGTATCTTGAGCCCCTTCCTTCTTGATCATTTTGAGCCAGTCCTAGTGGCCCTATTTCATTCAGATCCATGAAAGCTTCAAGTTCCTTCCCGACTTGGGGCCTTTACACAAGCTGTTTTCCTCTCCCTGGAAAACTTCACTTTCCTGACTCCCACTCAGCCTTCTGTTCTCAGCTTAAATGGTTTCAGGGAAACCTTCCCTATCCTTCCAGACTTAGATTTTTTGTTATATTCATACTTATTTCATAACTTCTATCTCACTTTTAATTAAGTAAAGTACTTGTGTGATTGTCTGACATTTAGTTCCTTGTTAGACTATGAAATCTGAGGGTCAGGGAACATGTCTGGTGTTTTGACTATCAGTTCTCATCATCAAATCCTGTGCTTTGTATAGTAGTCAGTTAGCAAATATTTGGTAAGTGAATACATTTCTTTTTCTTTTTGTTTATTTTGAGAGAGTGTGTGAGAGTGGAAGCTGGGGAGGGGGAAGAGAAAGAAGGAGAGAATCCCAAGCAGGCTCCATGCTGTCAGTGCAGAACCCTACTTGGGTCTCAATCCCAACAACCGTGAGATCATGACCTGAGCCGAAGTCAAGAGTCAGATGTTTAACTGTCTGAGCCACCCAGGTGCCCCAAATGAATACATTTCCATCTATAATTTGTATCTATAATGTGAAAATTGGTATTAGAGAAACTTGCCAGCTGGAGAATCAAAGTGAAATGGAGATGTGGTAGTGTTTGATTAGTGACCATGAAGGACACACAGGTTTTGCAAGAAAAACTTTTAGGCCGAACCGTATGAAACTGCCTATATTTGGCTATTCTTGGCCTACAGAGAGGGCAATTTCATGTGCCTCAACCTAATACTAAATATTTTGTGTGCCCTCTTTCTTCTAGCTATTTACTTCCAGCACCCGAAGAACTCGGTGGAACTGATGAACATCAACCGTGGGTCACAGTGCCCACCTGGCTTATGTTGCACTGAAATTTGTATTTCATAAGCTCTTGGTGGATGTGAGGTCCTGGAAGTACGAACAAGGGAAGCTGCCAATAGGGTATAAACAAGAAGACAGGTAGCAACGACTGGTAATTGAGTTCATGATAACGAACGATCTTCAGAGCTAGTTGGTCAAAACTATCGGAAAAGATATGAAAAAACCATAGTCTCACATAATTTACATGGACTCAGTTAAATGAAAAGGAACCATGGTTTTGCCTATATGACTTTCTGAGAGAATTCAGATGCCAGTGTGTTTCAGGCTGCAGTAGAAAAGATCCCTGGAAAATAATTCAGAGAAGCAAAAGAAGAAAGGACGAAAGCTTGAGTGTGTGCTTATAAAGGACAGATATATAGTGAATTAATTAGTGGAACATGTTATGGGTTGGTTAATAATGGGAAGGAATTATAAACATGATGTAAAATATTAACAACCCCTGAAAGTTCTGGGAGTATGAAGACTGTAACCACTCACGTGCCCTTTTAGCTTTATGATTCATGAAAGGTGTAGAGGGAGGCAAAAAAATAATAAGTTTGAACATATTTGATATACCATATGTGATATTATGTGTGCTGACATTTGTTCAGTTTGATATCATGTTCCTTAAAAATTTTAAGTGGCAATCTGTGCCATTTTACTGCAAAACTTTTTTCTGTCAGCCTTCACTCTCCTTGTTGTTTTGAATAAATTTCAATGAAGCTTTTGAGCCTACAGCTCCATTGAAGGTTACCATCTCTGTCACTGTCAGGATCATCGGTACCCACACTGCTAAGTACGATAGTAATTGTTTGGCAGTTGACTTTGTTGACCATGCCTTCTTTCTT
Organism: Panthera uncia; assembly: GCF_023721935.1. Taxonomy (NCBI): domain Eukaryota; kingdom Metazoa; phylum Chordata; class Mammalia; order Carnivora; family Felidae; genus Panthera; species Panthera uncia. Next base: position 139,271,003 of record NC_064811.1, read on the forward strand.
AAAAAGCAAATACTTTCATGCTTGATTTCCAGGACCTGGTGGTTTCTTAATGCTCCTCTTCCCCTGTTGGGTGATTCTCCTCTACCCCTTTCACAGTTTGCTCTCCACTTCGCAAACTTAAATATTTAGAATACTCTCGGACTTTGTCCTCGATCTCTTCTTTCCCTGCACACATTTCCCAGGTCAGTGACTTTCAAACTTGTTTCGATCCCTATGCAGTAAAAAACACATTTTCCAACATTGCTGAGTACACACACACACACACACACTGAATCAAAGTCCTCACAAAACAATGCATTTTGATATATTCTTTACTCTTTTCTATTTCATTAAAAAAGCCTCTTCACACCCACAAGCCTGATTTCACTACCCACTCAATGAGTCACAACTTACAGTTGAAAAAACATTTTTCTAAGTAGGTCTCGTATAGTCTCATGGCTTTACATGCCACTTTTATGCAGATGATGTCAAAGTATATAAGCAGTTTTCACTTTGCATGGGAGTGTAGGATCATAGAAATGACTGTACAAACTGGAAGCATGCAAAACAATCTTCATAATCAAGGGAACAAGTCAGTCTTTGAAACTTTTTGTTAAAACGTTAAAAACTCTTTTAGGTTCTGGTCATAAATATAGAGGGAAATGGAAAATAGTAAGCCTCATATTGTTTAGTGCACTGTAACTGAAAATTATAGAAATACTGAGAATCAGTGTTTTATTGCTTGGTAAAGAATGAATCAGGAGTCGTTTGAACAGTTCTTGCTTGCTTCTTGTATAACTTACCTTGTAGAATGAACTAAATGCCTTGGTAAGTTGTAGTGCTGCTTTCTGAATTTGGATCAGCTACCAACATTTTATTCTTTGCACTTTCGGTGTTGTAAAACATCTCCAAAAGTTCCTTTAAAGCTAAATGTTTTGCCACCGTTGCTTCCTCTAGGACCCCTTTATCTTTTTCCTCACCACCGCTTTCCTCATTTATGTAGATCCGTTACCCTTCACTAAGTTCCTGTGGCTTCAGAGCTAGAGTCTCTCACATGGAAGCTATGTCCTTGTAGCTAATATTCCCACGGTCAGCTGTCTCTTCCAGGACTCCATTGGAGTTCAGTTTGAATTTTACTTCCCGCAGTATTACCCTCCATTGCTTTGGTGCAATCTCATCTTTGTTGACCATTTTTCTCTTTTAATGATCCCATTTGTGAAAAGTCATACGTGTTTATTACTGTGAGGTAAGAAGGCAACACAACGACGTGCTTTGCTGTCTGGGCATAAACAGAATGACAGATGTCCTGTAGCCAGTCACCAAGAAACTTTAAAAGAAGGGACATGATTGGTCACTCATCATGATTCACACCCGTTATTTTAAGGAGTTATTTGTGGACAGAAGGGTTAGCAGTGACATTTGGACTTTATGCAAACACTCACACCTAATACACCATGAAATTTGAGCCATGTTGTTGGGGACTGGTGTTTTTTAGCTAAACCATGGTAGCCAATATTCATGCATACTGGATCGATGCAGAGTGAAGACTGCATGTGTAACCCCAGAGAAGTTCAGACTTCTCTCTGAACTCCAGCATAATATATCTTAACTTTAATTTCTTATAGGTAGTTTGAACTCAATTTGTCTAAAACAGAATCTCTGAGGAGCAGAGACTGACCAGTCAGTCCTAAAGAGAGGTAGCCAATCTTTGGTTTGGGTCACTTTCATTCCTCTAATGGTCTCATTTGTCTTTTCTTCTGAAGGACCAGACAATAATTATTTTTGACTTTGTGGTCGTGCAAAAACAGCCATAGACAATACATAAGTGAATAGGTGTGGCTTTGTCACACCTGGTAATAAAACTTTATTTACCAAAAACAGGTGGCCAGATCATGGACTATAGATTGCTAAGCCCTGATCTAGACTATTCCAAAGACTTTCTGGCAGAATCATTATTGAATCACTTTAGACATAGAAAATATGTTTTCGAATAAATCTTCGAACCGAGGAAATAGCTTTCATAATTCCTTTCAGAATATCTACCCTAATTTTACCAGCCCTACGATCATCTACATTTCTAACACATAGCCTGAAGATACACCGGAGACCCATTTCTTTTTACCCGCTTTTGATGGACCTAGGAAAGACCCAGTTATTAACTTTTGTTTAATGTTTCCTCACATTGCAATGAGTATTATTAAGTCAGACTCCTGGCTTTCCTCCTGAAGGAAAACAACTGTGTTCTTTTATTATAGCATTCTTTTTTTCCAAACTAAACTATGCTTTGTGACTTTTTCCAATTTTAGGTTCTTGCAGTGTTCTGTAATTTTGTAATCTTGGTTATGTAACAATCGAAATGGTAATAATAACTGCATATCACGGGTGAAAGGGATGCTTTTGTATAGAGTCAGAATAAATGCTTTTTAGCTGTGTGGCTAGTCGATATTTTTCAGAGCAACAGCCTGGGATGGTGAGGGTATCTACTTTTGGGATAGGAGGGTCCAAATCTGGATTCTAGTATTGCAACTTGCTGGCAAAGCGACCTTGAACAAGTCACTTTACTTGGTTTCTGTTTTCTCACCTATCAAGTGAGATTATTAATATCAGGTCTGCATCATCTCAGAGGCTTGTGGTAAGGTAAAGTGATGATCAAATATAACAATAATGTATAAAAAATACCCCATAAATTGAAGAACACTATGTGAATATAATAAGGTTTTTTTCTGCTTACTTCATTTTATCTGTGTAGGCTTGGTGTACAATATTTGCTATCTCTTTCTACAGTTTACCAGTATTCTAACAACTGCCAACTTGCATTGTGAGTAAAACCAATTCAACTGTTTTGTTCAATGTGAACCACGTTTGGGAAGGGTGTGCCCTATGCCATTGTCTGTGTTCAGCCCTGAGCTGGATGGCATGGTCACCATATAAAGCTTTTTCTGTGTCTGAACTTTCACATGTCCCAAGGGCTCGCCTTCCACTGGGGACCTCTCTCATGCCTGCTGCCTCAATACCAGACTTGCTCCCCTTCATGTCTGTTCTCCAATCAGGGATGGCTGCCCTGGCTGCGGATGAGAACCTTAGGGTAGTTCATTTTCCTAAGCTGAAGGTGAGAAGCCCCCTCTACTTCCGGCCCAGACCCCTGCCCATCTGTGGATGGAGGTCAGAGGTGAAGGACCTTAAACCAGTGGCCTCTACAGACCCTGTGACCAAAGGTGGCGCTAATTCTTGGCATCCTGAAAGACTTCCTTGTGTTTGGGAGTTTTGTATCATTATGTAACTTCACCTTTAAAGCTCTTCCATCAAACAGTTTTTCTTCAAGTTAGTGTATGATGCTTTTACTCTACTTAAAATGCCCCTAGACATTTAGTCTGTTTCCTATCAAAACACATTTAAAGAATAACATTACGTTATTATTGGGCCAGAGTTTTCCAAAGCCCAGCCAATTTCTTATTTGGTCTATTTTAGAGACAGTCCAATGTAAAACAGATTTTAATAATTTATTTAATGTGTTTTAATTTTTATTTTATTTTTTTGCACCTCAACTCAAGTGTATTATAGAGGAATTCGGGGAGTAAAAAAAACCGCTCAATTTTGACATACAGAAGAATTTTAACCTTCATTAGTTACTCTTCTTTATTACTTTATTTATTCAAAATTGGTCTGGTTTGGGAGCTTTGATATCTCAAGTGGTTATTTAAGTTGGACACTGTATAGAAATTTTCACAGTGAGTGACAGACAGCCTAACTCCAGGGAAAAAGAGGATATATTGGTTTGCAGAAATGGCAGATCCTAGGATAGATCTTGCCAGCTTCAGGCATGGTTGGATCAGAGTGAAAGTGAGATCTCAAGGACTTGGTCAGGGAGAATGCTCTTCTCCTTGTTGTCTGGTATTTCAGACGGGCACTTCTCTTGGGAAGGATAAGTTCCCACAGAAGTCTTTCATTGAGTCTTCTTGGTCTGACTTGTATCACATGTTCATATCTGAAACAGTTGTTGTAGTCAGAGAGACGGAGTATGCTGATTGGGTGTGGTTCATATGAATTGAGAGTGGAGGAAATCATGGTGCTATTATTACTCAACAAAGGGAATATAAATTCTGGACCAGCAAAAGCATCAGATGTCCACTTTAGATCTCGTTTAAGTTAGGGATCTTTATTGAGGGTATGGATCCTGAATGAACCAGCTCTATTCTGTCAACCTCCCTGCACCTGAGTTTATTGTTTTCTCAAGGACTGGAAGTGGGGGGGGGGGGGGGGGATTAAACTGAATACTTGTTAAATAATAAATTCAGGCAGTCTGCTAGATCTTGGATATATAAATAGAGAAGGCACCGTTGTGGCTCTTGAAGTCATTATGTCTAATAGGAGCCATATAAACATATGAATTTAAGACAATGGAAGATTTACTATGATGTCATCGTGTGCTGGGTATCATGGGAGGAAAGGTATACAGCCAGTCTGGGGGCAGCGAGTGGGGTATGGAAAGAATTCAGGCAAGGTTTTCTGGAGGAGCTAACATCTTAACTGAATCTTGAAGTCTGAGTAAGTTCTTTTGGATGAAAAAGTGGGGAATGAAGAATCTGGGCGGACAGAACATAATGTGCACACATATGGAGATGTGATAGAACGAAGTGTAAACGGTGAGCTACGAATGATTTAATGTTGTTGAGGATGAAGTATGAGTCAGAGAGAGGCTAGAAGGGGTGGATGAGGGCCAGATATTGGACATCAACATAAGCTACCTAGAGTTTAGATTAAGTTCAAATACAAAATAATTTGAACTTTATCCTGTGAGGGCTAAGGAGATCTCAAAGGAGCTTAGTTAGGGGAAAGGTAGTCTGATGTGCATTTCAGAAGCATCACTCTGGCCATCGTGGGGAGGATGAATGAGGGGAGGGTCAGTTCTGGTAGGAAGTCACCTTAGGAGACTATTTTAATAGACTTAGTGAGAGAAGATGAGGAGAGTGAAAGGAAGAATATTCAGAAAGGATATAAGAATGGATATAAGAAATATTGGCAAATTGTGGTAATTGGATCAATGTAGGGGGTTTGTTTTGCGGTACAGATCTCTTCTAGGTGCCAACGCTCAGGTTAGGGAGACCATTTTGGTCTAGCCAAAGCAACAGGTGTATTTAGAAGTACAAAAAAGCCACTGAGGAAAGAGTAGGGGAAATAATTGGGCATCTCTTCTTCTTTATTTGAGGCACAGATATGCTGCACCACGTTTCCCCCTCTATTGATCATTCCATCAACATGTATCTATTGAGCATCTTCTTTTATGATGGTCGCTGTGCTAGGGTCCTCATAATGGACAAAACAGTCACAGTCCCTGCTCCCATGTACCCTACAGTCTAGTGGAGAAGACAAATGGATAATTTGAACAGGAAATTTCAAACATTAGTGTTACAAATCCACGCAAAAAATATGGTTTTAAAAAGATAAGACAGTTTTAAAGCAGTGAAAGGGCCCATTCTGGCTTTAAGGCTAATGTGTATTAAGAACTGGATGGCTTTAAGGCTAATTAAGAACTGGAAAGATTCATGCCAGTGGCTGCTACTGGGGCAATATATGGAACTGATTTTGGATTTCTTGTAATTCATGGATGGCAGAGTTCCTAATAGAGTTTCAAGGAGTGTTTGCTCAACGGATGAGCACCAACAGCCAAAAGCAGAGGTGGAGATCCTTAGACTGACCTGTAGTGCAAAGACTTGTCCCTTTAACCTAGGGCAGACTTGGTGCAAGGCACTCCTGACTGAGATGTGTCCTGGTATTTTAAAAGAGCGTGTGTAATTTTCCAAGATGTCTGACCAGTAGTCAGGAAGAGGGCATAAGCTTTCAGAAAATCTGGCTCTTATAATTCTGACCTAGAAAAAAGGGAATAATGAGGAAAACTTCATTTGTCTGGTTCATGAAAGGTGTTTTTGGATAAAAAGCCTAGCTTTATGTTTGAAAAAACCAACCAATCAACCAACCACCCCAATATGAACAACTATAATAAAAAAAAAAACCCAAAAGCCCAAACCCCAAATAACAACATAAATGTGATTTGTCTCGTAATTGCCAGAAGGTAGCCTTGGGTTGAAGCAACTTTAAACTTGGGTAAGGCAACAGAATATATGAAAAGGGAAATGGGTAAGGTAAAAGAAGAGGAGGTAAAGACCAAAGACTTAACTGGGGATAGTAGACCATGTCTTTGTTGTTCATCATTCTGATTTGTAAGTCAAGAGGAATTCATTTCCTAGTTAAATTGTTAGAAATAAATTATTCATGGAGGAGCCATCTGTGTTCTCTATTGCTGATTTATTCACATAGAAGGAACAATATGTTGTAGCAGAAGTCTGCTGAAACAATTTTTTATGTGACTCATAACACTTTGAAGATATACTTCAGTTTCAAACTTTTATCTTATATCTCAATGTGACAGGAAGTTCATGCTATACTTCTCATTGTTACAAAAAATTCAGAGAGACTACCAACAAAGGATACCGTTACTAGTGAGAATATATGTTTATTGTGGGTGTTAGAACTTTCTATATACCGTGAGATTGGGGCAGCCATCTGAGTAGAAAAGGGGAGCAGCTTTCTTAAGTTGTACGTGCCAGTGTTCTAGATAAAAGAACGTTGAGGTGATGGGGAGCTGGAGGAATAATGAGAGCTAAACCATTCCCCAGATCAGCTCTAGACTGATGAATGAACACAATGTAATTTGTTTGTTTGTCGAGTTACCTTCTCTGCTTTCTAGAATTTTTTAGATTTTAATACCTTAGCTCAAAGCTTATCATTTGCATAATACAATTATGCTGTTATATAGCTTCATGTAACACTTCCACATCAGCCTTTCTTGCTTTCTTTAGTTTTTCCTGCTAAAAACACTGTGCTGTGTGTGTTTTTCTCTTTTCACTCTCCGTGTATCCTCTCCAAATTTTCAACATGCATCTCATGCCGTGACGTATTTAACCAGAAAGGCTGTGTTTTTGTCAGTGCTGAATCACCGGGAGGGAGGAAGAAAGGTGGTTTTAAAGTTAATCTTTGTCATTATAGAACATAACCTGTCTCTTCATGTATCCAGAAGTCAGATCAGTTTGAGCCATGTCCCTCTTATAATCCAGATGTTGGCCATTGGAAGTGTTACCAAGATAATCATTCGTAGCAGAAATGAACCAAACGTTAGTTTCAGAATTCCCCCAGCTACCTGCCATACCGCTCCCAATATGGTTTCTGGAGCAGTGGTATGATTGCCAGGGCTTGAGAAAATGTCACTGGTATCACGGTTCATAGGAACATGACAGAATAAACAAGAGTACATTTCCATAATAATGTATGCACTTAAAGCCCTATGCACTTTATAAGATATCCTCCTCATACCCTCCCAATTGCATTCCCATATGGTGTCATGACAACCTGCAGCCCTTAGTAAACATGAGAATCAGTGCTGGGAGAATTCCAGGGAGTGCGCGAGAAACTACCACCTCTGCCCCTATTTCTCAAATTGGGAAGTATTTGCCTTGAGGGATTTTGCTCAGGGTCATTTGAGTCCTTAATAAACACTGGTGGTTATTAGTGCTTGAAAATTCCCTCTGAGATTGGGACTTCTCAGTTCCCAGAGAGGCTCTGGTGCTCCTTATCTCATGGATAAGAGACAAGCAAATGGCAGCAAAAAATTTATGACAAATCTTAAAAATTCAGTCCTGACAATTTAATCTCAACAATAAAAGAAGGATATAAAATACTGTTATGTTAAAGGAACTGCAGGATGTCTCTGGATGGAAAATTCATGGAAGAGGAGTGAAACCTAACAGTGGCACATCTGTCCCAGAACTCAGAATCCAAGACCTAGGATACTTTCAGGTTCAGGTCTAAGTCTGTTTTGTTTTCCATTGTAACCCCAGAGTCTGGCACATAGTAGACATTCAATAAATACTTCTGTGATTGAATAAATGAAGGAGCTCAGCCAAGTTCATTTAAAGGGGCCGACTACAAAAATGTGGGCACTCGTTGGGGTTTGGATCATTTTGAAGGTTCTCAAGGAATTAGGAGGAAGAGTAAGTAAGAGTCATTGGAAAAGTCTATATAGAAGTCAACAAAGAATAGAGCAAAGAGCATTTTCTTAGTGGTTCTTCCTTTTCCTTCTCTTCCTTTTCTTTCATCTTCCCTCACCTTCACTGCCATCATTATCAAGTAGCTAAACTTTTTGGACATTTATTACATGTAAGCCACTGATCTGTTTTTAATAGATTTTAAAAATTGAATCCTCTCAATAATCCTGTATGTAGGTATTCTTGTCATTGCTACATCTGAGTTGAGGAAACCGAGGTACAGAGAATAAATAACTTGCCCAAAGTCTCACAGCTGGTAAATGTTGGAACACAGACAGACATGTAGCCTAATTCCAGACTTCCACGTTTAACCACTAGGGAGCGGTACTGCATCTTCTTAAATTGGCAGCCCATCTGGATTTGAAACTAATTAGAAAAAGAAATAACTGCTGATTGAGGTGGGGTATGGAGGGTAATGACAGCCAAGTGGGGGAGACAGGGCACAGCCATTGTTGTTACTGGCTTCTGCTATTCTTTGTTATGCTTGCCAATTCTAGTTCCCGCAGACTTCCTGCTACCCCAGCCATATCCTCTCTTCCTAGCCTCACTGTATTCCCCCCAGTTTTATTTGGTGAGCGGAGGGATTCATCTTGGGCTGTAGCAATGCTCAGTTGCACTAGCCCCGTGAACAGGATGGCTGTAGCAACTGAAGAACAAGATGCTCGTTATTGAAAACTGGATGACATTCTCCAGTTGCTTTGCTTTTCTTCTTCTATTATTATGGTAAGAACACAACGTGAGATCTATCCTTTTAACAGATTTTTAGAAGTACAGTATTGTTGGGGTGCTTGGGTGCCTCAGTGGGTTGAGAGACTGACTCTTGATTTTGGCTCAGGTCATGATCCCAGGGGCTTGGGATAGAGGCCTGCATTGGGCTCCAGGCTGGGTGTGGAAGCCTGCTTGGGATTCTTTTTCTCTCTCTCTCTCTCTCTCTGCCCTTCTCCCCCACTTGTGCGCGCACACACACACACACACACACTCTCAAAATAAATAAATAAACGGTTTTTAAAAAAGAGTACAGAATTGTTAACTCTAGGTACAGTAGATCTCTAGAACTTACTTTGCATAACTGAAGTTTTATACACGTTGACATGGATTTCCCCTACCCCAGCCCTGGCAACCATCATTCTCTTTTTTGCTTCTATTGAGTTAGACTATTTTGGATACTTCATATAATTAGAATCATACAATATTTGTCTTTCTGAGACTGGCTTATTCCACTTAGCATAATGTCCTCAAGATTTATCCATGCTGTCACAAAGGAAGGATTTCCTTCCTTTTTAAATTTTTTTTAATGTTTATTTAATTTTGAGACAGAAAGAGAGAGACAGAGCACAAGCAAGGGAGGGCAGAGAGAGAGGGAGAACAGAATCCGAAGCAGGCTTCAGGCTCTGAGCTGTCAGCACAGAGTCCGATGTGGGGCTTGAACCCATGAACTGTGAGATCGTGACCTGTGCTGAAGTCAGACGCTTAACCAACTGAGCCTCTCAGGTGCCCCAGATTTCCTTGCTTTTTAAGGCTGAATAATGTGCCATTGTATTTACCCGCTTTCTTTATCCATTCATCTGTCAACGTTCCCTTACGTTGCTTCTACATCTTGGCTATTGTGAATAGTGCCACAGTGAACATGGGATTGCGATACCTCTTTCTTACAGTCCATACCATAGCTGCATCTTGTGATGTGTGGCACCTAACTGGGACAGGAAATGCCTTACTTCTGTCTGGGGAAGGGAACCATAAGAAGGAGACGCTGCTGGCGCTGACCCTGCTGGGAACTAATAAAGACTAAAGCAAAAGGCGACCTCATTTATTACTGGGTGTACTCTTATCCTTCCTACCTGACCCCTTCGTTCTACCACACCTGTAGCAGTGGGCTGCCACGCTAAGACACTTTTGATCTTTTATCCAGTGTCCAATGGATTATTGGATATCAGTACCCTAGAATTTGGATATTCAGGACAAAGCAGAATGGAATATTAAAATTTGATTAAGTGAGGCAGATAGCAAGGTAGTTAAATAATTTGCTATGGTGCTCAGTCATGGGTGTTGAATCCCAGCACTGCTCTTAGTAAGGTGTGTGATATTGAGGACACTAGATTCCCAAACCCTTGGTTTCTTCATCTGTGAAATGCAGATGAAAGTAGTGCCTACCTCATAGGATGTGTGTGCATGTGTGATTAATTAATAAATAGAAAGTCCTTGGAACAACCCCTGCCACAGGGTAAGACCTTAGCACGTGCAGGCCGTTGTTAATATCACCAAACCTAGGTCTCATACACGGTATAGTTGTGACATGATTAGTCTGTGTTTACGATGTCGTAATGATAATGCCTACATGTATACCATGAGTTGAAGAAGGATAAGATGAGATGGAGGTTAATAAACATTTGAACATTGCCGTGTGTGTTAATGGGTTCACGTGTGACACCAGAAACGTTGAGCTGCTAATTTTGCTTTCCAGAATACCAGTTTATCTAAGGAGGGATCTAATTCTTTTTGTGACTTCTGTTTGTTAATTTTCATGACTGCCCTTCTTGCTCTGTTAGGTATGTCTTTTCATATTTACACGCTGTGGGGATAAGACATATATAGATCGGAGAAGTGAGTATGAAGACAGGAGAGTCATTGGTAAATAATGAAAGGAGAGTACCAGATATTTGAAGGAAATAACTGTACTTTCTACCTTAAAGTTGAGATATGCGATGAAACTATGTAGATAAAGCTGTAAAAGTTTTCGTGCGTTTGCTTTGGTGTTGTGCAATTTCATGAAGGATTTTTTGGGTTGTTTTTTGTTATTTAATTATCTTACCAGAAAAGAAATTCTTTTCTTGCTGGGCTTGGGATACAGTTATTTATCCTTTTTTTTTTTTTTTTTTTTTTTTTTTTTGAGCGGTTAAGCACTTAGAAATTATTTTTAAATGGCAACTTTTGATATAGATGATTATTTTTACCATTACACTTGAAAACCAATAGCCATTTATTTTGTTTACAAAGAAATGTTTCAATAAGAATATTTTGGACATCATATCTCACACCATCCAAATACAGAATCTTAAATAACTTTAAAAGAATCATGAACAAGAAAAATGACAAGGTTTCAATATAAAATATTATATTGATGTTTTGGGGTTGTAGGTATTGTTTACTTGGGGACACATGAAATTAAAGACGATTAATTAATACTTAGTAACTGTCCTTATTTGTTTTTTTTTAAATTTTATTTAGCAGAGTATTTCCATATTATTTTTTTATATAAAAAAATAAAACGTATTATAAGATCAGAAATCTCTAGTCTTTGTTGGGGAGTGCGTGTATCTGTTTAGTTGCCAACTTGTCCTTGGATGAGATTTTGTTCCCCTCATTGTACTACCCTCTCCTTTTCATTGCAAAAAAAAAAAAAAAGAAAGAAAAAGAAAAGGAAAGAAAGAAAACAATAATCTCAAGTGCTTATCTTAGTCCCCAAAGAAATAAATAAAAGAGTAGCAGAAGATGGGTGAGATGGAGTGGGAGATAAAATTAGGATAGGTGCAATATGTAAAAATCTTGAAAGTACTTTACTGGGAGAATTATACACAAAATATGATACTGCATAGCCTATAAGAATCCATGACTATTCATAATTTATTCATAACTACATTAAAAATGTAGAGCCATGCATAATTATTTAATGTATTTTTAAAATTTAAATATTGGATATAAAATTGAGAAAAGCCATATACTTTCCTATAATCTGACGAGTTCTAGAGCAGTATAGGGATGTTTCAAGAAGTCCTGTAATACTCTACCATCCTCTTGTATCTAACATTGGGTTCAGTATACATCAGCAGATATTTTTTTGTTCATGCAGTTTAGCATTTACAGTGAATCTTAGGCCTGAGGCCATGTAGCGGCCTCCAAAATTATACTGTGTGCCTTTGGGTGGGCGGGCACACAAGTTGGTTGCAGCAAGCCAACACTAAGAAAAAACACTCAAGTTCCCAAAGAGTCTTTTTGTTATTTGAAAGTCAGTCTCTTGGGGCACCTGGGTGGCTCAGTCAGTTAAGCGGCTGACTTCGGCTCAGGTCGTGATCTCACAGCTTGTGAGTTCAAGCCCTGCATCGGGCTCTGTGCTGACAGCTCAGAGCCTGGAGCCTGCTTTGGCTTCTGTGCCTCCCTCTCTCTGCCCCTCCTCCACTCACTCTGTCTCTCTCTCTCTCTCTCTCAGAAAATAAATAACATTAAAAAAAATTTAAAGGAAGTCAGTCACTTGCTTTTTCTTTTTCTCTCTATCCCCCACTCTTGATTCTGGAGGTTCCGAAAGGCCCTCCTATACTCAGAGTGCTCCACAGACCAGCAGCAAGTGCACCCCCCCCCCCCCGCCCCACCCCAGCACACACACACAAGGGGGCTCATTAGAGTTTCAGGCGGGCCCTCCTCCAGATCTGCTGAATTGGAATCTGCATGTTAACAGGATCTTCAGGTGATTGACAGCCAAGTTTGAGGAGCCTGCCCTATGGAATAGGTCAACACTAGGCTGATATTTTTATCTATACTCCTAGAAGGATTGGTTAATTTTCCAAACTCACTTAGGCTCCACAGCTCTTTGAAAGATCCCAGGACCACCTCGTATTACTGTTGGAAGCTTCTAGCTTCTATCTGTTTCCAGTATGGAAGATTGTTTATATTATGTTAATAGCGTCAGTCATGAGCAACCATTTATTGGTTACCTATTGGTTGTGGGCATGGCACAAAATGTCTCAAGCTGTATATTTTCTCACTTAATCTTCTCAACAACTCAGCAAAATAAGTTTTGGTAAGCCAATTTACAGAAAAGAATCCTGAGGCTTGGGGAAGAGGTTATTTGCAAAAGCTTAGATATATCATGTTAGAGCTGAAATTCAAACCCAAGTCTGTCTTCTTTAAGTCCATGCTCCCCAATCTCCTAACTTTCTTTTGAACAGTGCTTTGTTGCTGCCATATTGCTGTGTTCCATTTGCAGTAAGGAAGGGCATGAAATAGTCTATTTATCTGGATCAGGAAACAAGCTTATGTAAGAAATGTATGTTGATATTTATCTGGGCTGCGATTTCTCTCTTTCCAGATTCTGACTTCTAAATGTCTAGTACAAATTCCTTAAGTCTGTAATATCTTTGTATAGTTTTGCGAACTTTTTTTTGCAAATGTGAGGGAAGAGAACGCATACTTTTGTTTAAATCAAATTTTAACAAAAGCTCCAATGACTCATAAATTAAGAGCTATCATCCTACTCAGTCTGTATCCCACTGACCCTCACCATTGGAATTCCCAATTTTCGGCTGGCATCATTGAACTCCTCTCCATTACTAGACTTTCCCTGAACCTACTCCCAAATCATTCTTTCTTAATCCCAGAAGGGCATCAGGATCATCTCAAGATCTTTAAAAAAAATACAGTTGCTCAGACCTCTTCTCAGACCTCTTGAAGTATGATCTTTGGGACTGGCACTCAGAAATCCGTATTTGTAAGAAGCCCACAACTGATTCTTACCTAGAGAGCAGTTAGTCAGCAGTGTTTTCTTTAACAACTTTGAATAAAAGGGGATACTTCACGCATGCCCTGGTATGGAATAATCTCCCGGCGGGAGACCTAGAGGAGACCCAGCCCTCCCACAAGGGAATCATCACCACCTAGTACAGGCTTTCTAAGGTGCTGAGGCATGCAGAGAGATCTGGAGGGCTCTGTTTTGCTCCTTACTCTCTAAAGTATACTCTCTTATATTGCCCACTGCTTCTGATACTAGTGTGTGTTTAGCGTTGCCAGCCTTTAGTTATGATTGAGAAAATAACAACCTGAAGATGTTTTGGTAAGTCCGTTTGACCTTTGAGTTATCTTCTTCCTGAGAAGAAGGAAAAGAAAGTTCCAAGGAGTTTCTGGGAGGAGACTGTTCAATGAAGTTTTTGTGCTGCTGATACTGTTTTAGGTAGTTGGTATTGCTACCACTCACCTGCTTATTAGCAAACTGAAGTTTTTCTCCACTCATCCGTGTCTGCTAGAAATGCTTGACATTTTCCACCCACATAGGTTCTGATGACATCACTTTCACTATCACCTTTGGAGTAAGATGGGCTGCTTTTTCATACGCATGCAGAGTGGTGATTGCTGGATACGGACTTGTGTTTTTCCATTACTTTTTTGTAATCTTGTTTTAGTTCACGATGATGATCTACCTTTTTCTCTTTGTTCCAGAGAACTGTACAAGCTGTCAGGTAACATTTATTGAGAACTACAATTTGTGTAGGGCAAGTTTAGAAGCTCAAACACCAATAGTTTGTCAAAGAAAAGCTATCAGGCTCTGTTTCTGTGGAATCCTAGGATCTGAGGTCATCCAGTCCAGCTTCTGCAGCATGGCTTCGAGATGGCTCTGTGCCTTCTAGGGGAGTTGATGACTTCACAACAGCCGTTCTGGCTTTCAACAGCTTGAGCTGAAAGAAAGTCTGTTCTTTAGCTGTGCTAAATACTCTCTCTTTAGACTTTCTAGTCACGATTCCAGTTTTGTCTTCTGGAGCTTTGCAGAATTGTCCAAACCTTTCCCCTCACAACAGCCTTTGGGAACCCGATGCTGCACCTAAACTTCTCTTCCCAAGCTACAACATGACTCCTCATGGACATTATTTTCTAAAACGGACACATTAATCACAACCACATATGTTAGTGAGAGAGCCAGCAAAGACTGAATTGTCATCATTTGCTAGAAACCAGGTCCATTTATGTTTTCTTTCCCTGTCTTCTGGTGCCAGTTCATTGAACTCTTCTGTTCTTGGCCCCTTAAATATGTTAATCTTCACATTTTATTTTATATAATAAAAATACTGGTGAAAGACAAGAGAGCCTTTAAGAGTTATGTAAAATACAAAAAAATTGTAAAATACAAAATTGTAAAATACAAAAAAATGTAAAAAAAATTATTTTTATTTTTTATTTTTTTGATTAACAATTTTTTAATGTCTACTTATTTTTGAGAGAGAGAGAGAGAGGAGAGAGGAGAGAGAGAGAGAGAGAGAGAGAGCGAGAGAGAGAGAGAGAGAGAGAGAATGGGGGAGAGAAAGACACAGAATCCAAAACAGGCTCCAGGCTCTGAGCTGTCAGCACAGAACCCGATGTGGGGCTTGAACCCACGAACCATGAGATCATGACCGGAGCCAAAGTCAGATGCTTAACTGACTGAGCCACCCAGGTGCCCCAAAATAAAATTACTAAAAGATGCTTTAAGGTCCAGAATCCATTTTCTGTAAATACTTGCACAAAGGCATTCTGATAAACATTTGATGTTATAGATATAACTATTATAGTACTTTAAAAATAATTCTGTCTTTCCTGGTGATTAATATCTGCAGAAAGATTTCATGATACTGCATCATTAAAATAATCTCTGCCTTATCTGGTTTCTATATTAAAATTTGTTCTATGTTCATGTCACGATGCTCTTAAACAAATCAAAGATTTTTTTGAATCTAAGACTTTTCTAGTTAGCCTTTCTTTAGATAGTAACTATAAAAAGTTTCATATTACTAATTTTAAATAATCAATTACTGTGATTTTTAAACTATGGATTTCTGTGAGTTGGCACGGGAATTATACTGCCTTTTTCATTGTGAAGATAGACTTGAAGGTCAAGACAATAGGAAGAACAGAAGAAATTTTGAATACCTGGAATGATAAATTTTTAGAAAAACTACTTCATAGGTTAAAGTAAATTTTTTTCATTGATTTATTATAATTAGCGTTACACCAAAGAGTGATATAATCCAGTCAGTCAGTAACTGCTAGAATAAATCACTCAGCACCCCCCCCCCCAAAATTTCTCTACTCTTCTCTTCCTTTCCTTCTCCCTAGAATGAATGGATAATGGTGCAGTGCTTTAGTAAAAAGCTCTATCTCAATAGAAAAAAAACTCAAACCTCTTTTAATTCTTACTGCATAAAATGAAACATAATGAAAGTATGGTAGATGCTAGCCTAAAAAAATATATAAATATAAATAAGCAAAAACACACATATTTAAACAAATCTATGTGTGTGTTTGTTTTTGTTTTTGTTTTTTTTGAGAGAGAGAGAGAGAGAGAGTGTGCATGTGCCTGCATGCGAGCTGGGGAGGGAGACAATCTTAGGCAGGTTCCTCTTCCAACTCAGGGCTCCATCTCATAACCCCAGGATCACAATCCCGCAAAAACCAAGAGTCGGAAGCTTAACTGACTGAGCCAATCAGGTGCCCCATGGTTTTATTTCTTATAATGTGTTTGAAAATCCTTCAGATTTCTTAGACCTCAGATTCTGCTCCTGGAGAACTGGTGAAGAAACTGTAAACCATATATTCCAAATGATTGCTCTCCATATGCAGTGGTGTGTGTAGGCTTCAACTGGTTTATGAGACCTATTTTTAATTTTCAGGAAATTTGTGAGCTGACTGACCTCACATTGATAGCTTCAGATTGGCCATGATGGGTGTATTTATACCATGGAAATTGGCAAAGAGCTCAGAGCTGGTTGTTAAACATTTACTTGCTCATCATTGAGTATGGGTATTTGTAAAAAGTTTCTAGGATACTTGTATAAAAACAAATGTTTTAATTTAAAAAATTAAAGGTATATGTTAATATTGGGAACTCTGACATTGTTTTTATAGACTTGTAAGGCTAGGAGTATCTTCTGCTCTTTTGTTTATCCGTCTTTCCTCAGGATCTTACTAGACACATGCTAGATGTCATTTGTAAGAGAACTTTAAAATTACATGTTATGGCTAATGCATAACTAATATTTTCAAAAATAATTCTGGAATGCATCTCTGCAGAAAAATTCTGTAATGCATTCTCTTTTGGCTGCCCATTAAAAATCAGATGAAGTAAGATTTTACTTTCAAGATGTCATGTAAATTTAGTTATTTTAAAATAGGACTATGAAGGAGGAAGCAAGGGGAGGTAATATAATCTTCCATACTCTGTGTTGTCTTCTGCAACTGATTTGTTCTTCTTTTGCCCTTCTTTGGTTTATTTTCTCGCCTTCCTTCTTTATTCTCTCTTCATCTTTTCCGTGGAAGAAGAATCTATTTTCATGTCTATACCCACCCTCTTCCGTTACTTATTTGACCCTTGGAGATTTTTTTAGGAATATGCTCAGCATTTTTGGCTGCTAAAATGTGCTAAAACGTGAGCCAATTAATGACATATTTATTGACAAGTTTTAGGAAACTTGCAGGGTTCATTCTGTGAGAATGATTTGCAAGCTATAATATGTTAGAATGTCAAGCAAGTGGAAACAATTAGTAGCACTAATGTCTTAACCCCAGGTTTACCACTGAGAGAGGGAGATCATTGATGAAAAGGCCCATCTGTTCCATAGATGGTTCCAACTTGCTTGCATAGCCATTTGTAAAGCAAATCAGTTCAGAGATTATACTGCCTGTATAGCTATTTATAGATCTATTTCTCAAAATCGTTGGTTTTGTGCACATTTTACCATGTTTTTGAGATATAAGACTTTATTTTTGGATACTATAGTTATTCAGCAATGTGTTTAGTATATTACACGCACCAGGAACATGTATTTTGAAATTGTTGCCAGCTCTAAGAATTGTGAAATCAGTGAGTTAAGTATACCTTTCAGATGAGTTAGTGGACTTAACATTTTGGCAATAATTTGATGTTGGAGGAATAGATTCATCTCAGGATGAGTTTCATTTCTATTTACAGAATGAAAGATGGTAGAGTTCTGTTACTAGAATCAAGTTCTTTCTTAAAATACCCTTAACCTACTTATCTTTTTCTAAATAATGATGCTACACTTCTTACATAGAGTTTCACGGTTTACCACCTGTTTTTACATTTATCTCATTTTTCCATTAGGTATCTGTCCTCTGCTCTTTTCTTCCCATGTGGAAGTCATTGAATTATTGACTCTAAGATTTGAAAGGGCCTTACAAGTCATCTGATCAAGTCCTCTACCCAAGTGATCAGCCTGTCAGCTGTTTCCAAGAGGAGAAAATATTAGAGACAGACAGGGTGACCGTTGGGTCAAATAAGGTAGTGAAAGTAGAATTTCTTTTTTTGTAAGAAAGGTAGACAGTATGATTTCTTTACTTTTACCCCTTTATTTGATGATGATGATGATGATGATGATTAATTATTTTGGCTCAGCCTACTGAGCCTGTGAACTTCTGCTTTAGAGGCTCTCCGGTCACTTTAAGGCCATCAATTCCTACCATCCGGGGCCTTTGTCAGTCTGTCAGCTTCAACCTTTACCCATGGGCCAAGCCTAAGGCGTGTGACTTTCTGGGATTGTAAAATACTTGTGTTTTATTCCTGCAGCGATTGATATTTCTTCAAGTTTTTTTCTTTTCTTTCTTTCTTTCTTTTTTTTTTTAGTGATTTAGTTATTTCAAATCACATTAATAAACAATTGGAACAAATGAAGAGTTAAAAGTACGGAACGTAAAAATCGTTTGCCTGCTCCAGTTTGAAATTTATTTATTTCTGACTTCAGTAAATCTTTGGCTCTTATTTTAAAATACTTGTCAGTTATTCTTCTCTTGTTGTGATGAGGATACAAATCCAGGCAGGTACATTGATTGTTCTGTGACGCAGATGGAAAAGACAGAAGCCCAGCCAGGCTGGGGCTTGGTTTGTCAGGTGATTATCTTTTAATCATGGCTTGATCGATGACTGTATGCCATGTGCAGTCACTGGAAAACTGATGGTTACGTGAAATTGTGGAAAGATTGATGCAACAGGGGGAACTGTGCTTCCTGAGTCAATGCAATTGGCAATTTGGCAAATTGCGCAAATATGATTCCTCAGCTGCAGGATCAGGAACTCAGGGTAATCACTGTGCAAAAAGGAAAATGAATTCGCTAGCGAGTGCAGAAGGTAAGACGAATGTAAAATCAACCATCTCCAAGTGCACTAAGAGTAGTTCCTGCCGCCTTGGCTTCCCGTTGCCAGGAGGGGGATGAGCTAACACCTGGGTGTGTGTGCGTTACCAACTGTGTCCACAGGAGATGATACACCTGCTAAACCCGGGATTCGTTCTGTATGGACACCGTAAACAGGCATGCACACGTCCTCCATTTCACAGCCCATTGTTAACTACGGCTTTAGAGCCACAGAAAAGAAAATGAAGTGTTGATGAAAAGCCGTCAGTCCTCCTGTAAACAAATGTAAGGTAAACGGACTTAGAGGGGCTTATTGTAAGTTCAGAG
Organism: Panthera uncia; assembly: GCF_023721935.1. Classification (NCBI taxonomy): domain Eukaryota; kingdom Metazoa; phylum Chordata; class Mammalia; order Carnivora; family Felidae; genus Panthera; species Panthera uncia. Next base: position 139,290,289 of record NC_064811.1, read on the forward strand.
TCTTCAATTTTATCTCTGTTTCCAAATGAAGGATTCTGAAGGCAAAGCCTCTCCAGGACTCTTTGTTTAGACTTTACAACAAAAATAGTCTTAGGGAGTTCTTGCCTAGAGGTTTTGTGGTTCTCTTGTGACCATGGAGATTAATCTTCTTCCTGGGAAATCAGCTGTTCACAACACTGCTGCTTTCATTCCCAGAGAATTTCCATTCCCGCCTGGGAATGTCGGATACAGCAACAGGCATTGAGGTCTCTAAATATTGCCCCCAGGTCACGAACTCCCTGACCCTGTCTCAAGTCCCCTTCAGTTATTCATTTTCCTCCTCACTGTGCCAGAAAGTTTTCAGGTGGCCACAGCCCAGCTGCATCTCAAGGGCACTTTCTGCTGTCGGTGATACTGCTGGGAGGTTGGGAGTGAAAAGCAAGACCATTCATTTATTCATTTACTCATGGATTTATTTAGTCAGTATTTATTGTGCTCTTGTTGTGTTTCAGGCTCTACGTTGGGTAGGAGTAGTGCACTAGTGAGCTAAAAGAGACACCATCCCAAGACTGACAGACAGTGTAGTCTGGGGGTGCAAGATCAAACAATCACACTGATTAATGTATATTTTCACACTGAGGTATTAAACATAACAGAAGAACTGGAGTTAGACTAGAGATACTCTGAGGAGACCATAGTTTTCCATGACTGGAAGAATGTGAAGGCAGAATGGGTGGGAGAGAAGTAAAGAGGCCAGAGCCGCAGTGAAGGAGGTGCCTATGGAGACTAGGGAGGTGCAGGAGGCCGAACTGCAAGGAAATTAAAGCCCTTGTAGAGAATTTTGGTCTTTATGGTGAAAGCAAATGGGAAGCTAGTTTGCTGACGGGTTTTAGATGGAGGAAACCCAATGGGGGTTGTGTCATGAAAAGATAATTTTGGCAGTGGGAGGGAGGAGGGCCATATAGGTGGCAGGGATATTCCTTCCACTTTAGAACCTTGAAGCTGGTTGGTTATGTATCCAACATTTCTTCATCGTTGCCTCACTGCTGAATACTGTTTGTGTGCACATCTGTGTCCTCCTCCAGGCCCTACATTCTTTGAAGTTTGGGACGCTCTTCTATTGGCTTTCGGGTCTCCTGTAGTGTCAGACACCAGTTTTGCATGTGCATCCAACAGATGCTTTATTTAAATATTTATTTATTTTTGAAAGAGAGAGACAGTGTGAGTGGGGGAGGGGCAGAGAGAGAGGGAGACACAGAATCCGAAGCAGGCTCCAGGCTCTGAGCTGTCAGCACAGAGCCCGACACGGGGCTCGAGCCCGCAAACCGTGAGATCACGACCTGAGCCAAAGTCAGCACTTAACCGACTGAGCCACCCAGGCGCCCCCAACAGATGCTATATTTAAAAAGTGTGGCTCTTCTTCATCTCACAAGACACGTCAGTAGGCTTAACACAGCTCTTCTGTATTCTGGGGATGGCATTATCTAGCAATCTAATTTGTTCCAGAAGACAGTGGAAGATAAAAATACACTTGCCTTTTTCTTTTGCTAAGTCACATGTGCCTTGAATTCCATTTCCATACATTAATGTCTTCTAGAAAATGACCTTTACAGTTCTCTCTTCACGTCGAACTAAAGCATTGCTATTGTCATTATTATTACTATCTCCTCATAAATATAAGAGACATTTTAGGGGAGATTTGCTTCTCAGAGAAATTTCCTACAGAGTTGAGGAAACAAAATCACATCGGAAATTTTCTGACTTTGAAAACCAGGCGTTTTTGAGGCCATAAGGATGGTAATGCCTGTGTCAGAGCCTAGAGAGTAAGTTCTTTGCAGAAGCATTCAGATTCAAATATAAAATATACTGTGATGACCAAACACACACTGGGGGGCTAAACGAGTATGAGTTTGCTATTTCTCCTTTAAATGAGTAAATGTGTATATATATATGTGTATGTGTGTGTGTATGTACATATATATATATATACACATTTTTTTTAACCAGAGAAGTAATACAAAATTTCAGTGAGTTAATCTACTATTTTGGGTTGTGGGCCAAGCTCCTCTGAGTGACTGAAGCCTCCAGCAAAGCTGTGCTTAGGTGAGGGGCAGGACCAGACTGCCTCCCACAGTGCAGTCTTCTCAATAACTTTGTCAAAGAGGCTTGTAATCTTCCCCTGGCTGTTTGATCTCTATTTTCTTTTGTAGCGGACTGCTACAGTTTCTTTTGTGCCTCAATCAGATTAATATCCAGTAGGGGAAGGTATAAAGCACATGAGTTTGACAGAAAGGAAGAAGTTATTATGACATTTGAAATCAGAAGCAAAGAAAAGATCTCTTCTCATATACCTTGTGGGCAAGTCCCTGGGGGTAGTTTTATTAGCGACTTTCACTGAAAGTAAAAAAATGAGGGGCATATAAATAGCACTGATCCTGCTCCTGCCTAGATTAAGATTAGCTTAAGTGCGAGCTGAAAGGTCACACAAGGGCATGGTTCTCTGTAATAGGTAATCATTTAAATCACACACTCAGGAATCTCATGCAAAGGATGTTCAGATAACATATTTCCAGAAGAAAAATATTTCCAGCTTTTCTTTTACCAGGGGTGAGAAGTTCTAGTTGATTTTGTAAGTGGGAAAATTCTTTCCACTGCAGAAATTGGGCCTGGGGGAAGGATAAAGCAGAAGGGAACAGAACAACAGGATTAATTAAGATCATTTGCTGCTCTGCTCCACAATTTTATTACTCCTCCTAAAATGCAATGGAGAGCAGCAGAAACGGGCCACAGTGATTTGTGTTTGAATTCTGAGCCCTTCAGCAAAACGTATCCTCTATGGGCTGCATTTGTGCAAGAAGAATGGCAATAAAAATATCTGTCTTTCCCATTTTAGTGGGCTTTTGTAAAGAAAAAATTAGATTATGTAAGGAAAACACCACACTTGTTATTTGCCGGGCATCGTTCTAAGCATTTATACTCATTCTTTCACTTGGTTCTTAAAATAATCTTGTAGGTAGACTCTATTCTCTCCTTTTATAGGGAAAACAGAGCCACGGAGAGCCAAAGTAACTTGCTCAAGGCTGGCCAGTAAGTCTTGGTGCTAGGATTTGAACCCATGCGCTCGGGTTCCAGAAGTTCATGCTTTTAATCACTCGGATTAAAAAGAGGAAAAACAACAACAACAACAACAACAACAACAACAACGACTCTTAACTAAATGAGAAGACCAGTTTTTGAATCCTGGCTTCATGGGCTGTGTTACTGTGGTCAGGCCTCTTAAGCACTCTGAACTTCAGTTTGCTCATCATAAAATAACACCTACTTTTAGATGTTTGGTGAGGACTAAGTAAGAAAAAAATGCAAAGTTCAGTTTTCAACCAATAGGAGGCATGCAGTATATTATTATTTATTGAGGGTGGGATTGTATATTTGTCTGCTCGGGTTGCCCTAATAAAATACTGCTGACTGGGTGAACAGTCAGAACAACAGAAATCGATTTTCTTACAGTCCTGAAAGCTGGAAGTTCAAGGTTAAGGGACAAGCAGGGTTGATTTCTGAGACCTCTCCCTGGTTTTCAGGTAGTCTTCTCGCTGTGTCCTCAAATGGCCTTTCTCCATGCACCTGGGGAGAGAGAAGAGGGATTGCTGGTGTCTCTTCTTCTTGTTGAAAGGATTAGGGTCTGACCCTTATGATCTCATTTAACCTTAATTATTTCCTTAAAGGTCCTGTCTCCAAATATAGTCACATTGGAGATTAGGGCTTCAACAAATGAATTTGGAGGAGACACAGTTCAGTCCTTATCAAGCTGGTAAGCTGGGGAGAGAGAATTGGAAGGAAAGAAGCATTTGGAGTATTTTTGATATTTAAAGTAGATTTCTTAGGTAGCAATTCGGGAGGCAGAAGAAACTGTCAGCTATGTGTAGTAAATTAGGAGATATACAATATACTCATAACTGTATGCCATTTGTATTCCATTTGGAGCTATAGAAAGTGTCTCCATACTATCGATTTTTGCTCTTTTAGGTGAGCCTGAATTTAAATACATTGGGAATATGCATGGTAATGAGGCCGTTGGACGGGAACTGCTCATTTTCCTGGCCCAATACCTGTGCAACGAATACCAAAAGGGGAACGAGACCATCGTCAAGCTGATCCACAACACTCGTATCCACATCATGCCTTCCCTCAACCCCGATGGCTTTGAGAAGGCTGCATCTCAGGTGAGTTCTGGCCAGCTCAGAGCAGGGCACGCTTTCTTCATTTCATATGTTTGTACCTATGTGCTTATGTGTAAGTAATATACTCATATGAAGTTTACATAGAGGGCAGAGGAGGATATAAGGGACATGCCATTCAACTTGCTGGCAAGAAAAAAATTTAGAAGGAAAGAGATGGTGGGTGAGTTTCTTCAGCAGAGATTGCCAATGAGAAATTTTGTTAATAAGTCAATATTCAATTAATGTTTTGTTGTTAAATAAATCATATTTATTCACCCACGTTTGTGACTAGATAAATTTCCTTTCTTCTAAAAATCTAAAAATAGGACTATTGCCAAGTGTTGAAGAGTAATGCCATGGCTGTCTCTGAATGAGGTGATGTCATAGCGCCCTCTACTGACAACGAGGAAGAAATATTTTGGCCAGATGAATGTTTAATTCTTGTCTATGTATGATGAGTAAAGTAAAAAACAACAACAACAAGAACTCTTCCTACATCAAACATGAAATTAATTTAATACATTGTAACTGTTAGAGAACCTGGGAAGTAATGACAAAATTGTAAGAGAAAATATATGGTATGCGTTCCCTTTTTGTTTGCACAGGTATGGAGAACCTTAGCTGCAGTTTTCTTATTTCGTAGGAAGGTACTAAAGTATATAATAGGATGCTTATCTCCAGGTAGAAAGTTGATTTGTACTCTAAAAATGAAAGATCCAGTGATCTGTCGGTTTGACATTGTAAGAAACCCAGACAGTGAATATCTGTAAATAACATCGATACAATTTCTAAAGTGATAAAAGGAAAATTCTAATAATAGAGAATTAAATTATTTACTATCTTAAGAACTGTAATATTATTTATTATAATTAATAATTATAAATATAATTATTTATATTCAGAATTGTAAGACAGAAGGACAAAAAGGTTATCATTTTTATTTTCTGTTTTAGATTTTTATTCCTTAGAGTCTAAGTCATCTGGGCTTATATAATCTCAAGAATATGGGAATTAGCTCTATATCATAGATTATGTATAATTTAATAGTAAAACAAGAAATATGCATTATGGAATATAGCTAAATGTCTTGGAAATTCATTAAATTTCCAGATTATGCCATTACTGGAATAAAGGGCTTAAAATTGAACAGAAATTTTTGAACTTACAGAGCTCTATGAAATTGTTCATGAAGACTGTAAGAGGGAGGTATATTACTAATATGTAAATAATTTATGTTAAACTCATTTAAAACCTCCGATCTTTAGTAATTTCTTTTGAATACTAAAAAGATTGATTGCTGTGATTTACAAAGCCAATGAATATTTTACTTAAACCCAAATCTAGACTGGCATGATTCGTTTAATAAATTTTTTTTTAAGTGTTTTTTACTTTTGAGAGAGAGACAGAGACAGAGAGAGAGAGACAGAGCGTGAGTGGGGGAGGAGCAAAGAGAGAGGGAGACACAGAATCCAAAGCAGGCTCCAGGCCCTGAGCTGTCAGCCCGATGTGGGGCTTGAACCCTGGAATCTTGAGATCATGACCTGAGCTGAAGTCAGATGCTTAACCGACTGAGCCACCCAGGTGCCCCTAGATTGGCATGCTGTGAAAGGTATCATCTATTACTAATATACACAGATATTTTTTGCAGTTTGATGATACATATCTTTTAAATGTAATTATTATTACATTTAAAATATTATTATTTAAAATATTATTCATTGAAAATATTTTTGAAATGAGCATAACAAATACTTTAAACCTGATACCTTCATGTGTTTGTCAGTAAGAGAGTGAAAATGCAGCTTTGAGAGGATATTGCTGAAATAATTAATCTTAATAAATTATTTTAAAAATCATTAATGAAAACCTTCATTAGATAGTAACAGTGGTACTAAATAACTTATTATTTTGCCCCTTGATCTTTTTCAGCCTGGTGAGCTCAAGGACTGGTTTGTGGGTCGAAGCAATGCCCAGGGAATAGATCTGAACCGGAACTTTCCAGACCTGGATAGGATAGTTTATGTGAATGAGAAAGAAGGTGGTCCAAATAATCATCTGTTGAAAAATCTGAAGAAGATTGTGGATCAAAACACGAAGGTAGCGAATATGTGTAGTTTTCCTGGGTTCTGTCCTCTAGCCTAAGGAAATGTGTTCTAATATCTTCAACATAATGGAGGACTTAAGAGTAATACTAAAGCTTGTATGGGATAATTAGCCAGTGCCTGGAAAGTCAAGGCTGGAGACCATGGAATTGGGCAGGGGGTCAGGGGAATAAGAAGTGGGGTGGGGACATGAAGGAAGAACCCAGTTGGGGGTGTCTTAAAAAGTCTTCACGGCCTTTCAGAGGTGCTTTATCAGCACATCAGAGCATTTCACACTGTTGATCTTTTTCTTTTTTTCCAGAACTTTCTCCTTCTTTGCTTTGCACAACTCCACTCTCTCATGCCCCTTCTACTGCCTTTCCAATTACTGCTCAGCTTCTTTCCCTGCTTTCTCTACCTTGGCTAAGTGCTGGCCTTCAGGGTGCAATCTGCTACCCTTATCTCTTTCCCTGCAGACCCATCTCTGCAACTCCCGATCTCCTGTGGAGTTCTCTTTCTCTATTTTACTTACTCACTGAGTCCCTTTATCTGGCGACACCCAGGGCCTCAAAAAGAAACATTTTCCATAAGAAAACAGTGTTTTCTCATTTACCCTATCATCAAAGCCTTGATTTTCTCATTACTGTTACCACCCACCAGCAATCAGTTGGATCCCAGTGATTTGAGGGCCATAACACTTCTTCAGTTTCCTCTACTCTGCAAATTCATTCCACTTTTTGGTTCAGGCCCCCACTGTCTCCTGCTCTGATGAATACAGTAGTCCCCTATTCTTGCTTTGGGTTTCAGCCTCTCCCAATTCTGTTCAATCTTCTCAAATTCCTCCAGAGTGATCTTCATACACAGATTACTGCCCCATTGCTTATAAAGCCTTGCCAGCTGTCCACTGTCCAGAGGATAAAGTAAAAACTCAGTATGTCAGAATTGTGTGATGGCTTGGCATGGAGACTCTGGAAGCAGCCACCGTGGCCGCCCTGGCTCCATATTTGCTGCATGAGTTTTGGAAAGTTATTTAACCACTATATGCTTCTGCTTCTTCATCTGATATGGAGATGATAATGTCTACCCCACAGGATGGTTATAAGGATTGAACGAGTTAATAGATATAAAGTACTTGAAGTCAGGACCCAGAACTACTGTTATTATCTCAGCATACTTTCTCAGTGCTCTGTGTTATGTACGTCAGAGTGAGATGGATGCATTGACATCTCCACTAAACTTCGATGCTCCTTCAAACCAATATTGTTTGAACGTTGTTTTCAGTTACCTGGAGAGAGATAGAGCCCATAGTGGAGGAAAGGTGGAGAACCGCTGTTGGCAGCTTTCAGTTCCTCTTCGATTTTTCTAGGCCATTCTGCTTTGGCTCACCAACTACTTCTTGTACCTTTCCTAAGTGAGAATGTGGAAAGTATGATTTCTCCATTTTATTATAATGCCAAGGCTGCTCAAGTGTCCCTTGGGGTCCGGCAGCTGCTGGCCGACCCGTTCCTTAATTGGGCTCTCATAGTCCATATACCTAGTCCACCGACTCCTTTTTTGCTCCCTAAGCACACCATTTTCTAATGATTTTTTTAACGTTTATATATTTGTGAGAGAGCGAGTGAGTGGAGGAGGGGCAGAGAGAGAGAGAGGGGGACAGAGGATCTGGCTGCTCTGCACTGACAGCAGCCAGCCCAACGCAGGGCTCAAACACACAAACTGTGAGATGACCTGAGCCGAAGTCAGACACTCAACTGACTGAGCCACCCAGGCATCCCCCTTTTCTTATTATTTTATGCCTATTTATGTGTTGTTCCAACTGTCTGGCATGCTCTTTCCTTTCTTTTCCATGTCATCTCCTCTGTGAAGCCTTCTTCAGCTCTTCCAGACAGATCCTGTTAAGCTTCCTCGATGTTCTTTATAAATACTTCAGTGTGGTGCTTACAATTATATAGAGCTTTGTGTTTGTTATAATTACTTCTATAACTATTTTGCCTTTTAATTCTAGATTTCAGTCTTTTGGTTGCAAGAATTATAGTTTATATTTGAGTCTGACATAGCAGGCTGGAAATCTGTTATGAATGAATGCAATCGAGCTTGGCAAGCAAATCACAATATCTGAAAATTCACAGCTGGGGTTTCAGACAAGCATTCATCATGTGGTTGGGGCACCAGAGAGAGGATCCAGGAGATAAGGAGGGTCCTGGATTCTTGGTGTAAAGTTCTTAAAACTCTCCTGCCTATATTTAGGATTCATTCCAGAAACTTGGGCTATGCCTACAAGTGGAAACTGGTCTCAGAAAAGGGCTGGCAGGGGCTGAGGATTCTAGTAGAACCTGGTGAGTGGGTGACTTAAACATTCCTGCTTCTGATTCACAGATACAGTTGCATTTTCTCAGTCCCCATGCATCTTTCCTGGATGAAGGGAGAGCTGGAAAGGCAGGGGAGTGGGTGGGGTCAGCAGAGGTGAAAAGAGGGCAGTCCTGTGTGATAAGCTGTGAGGGAGCAGGAAATGAAAAATTGTTGTGGGAGCCCAATGCTGATATTAGCCTACAGACTTTACCCACTGCTTGCATTAACCTGCCTGTGCTGTCTTCACCAAATCTGAGAAATGAGAAAAGCAATTCCTGTCACCTCGCAAAGAAGAATCTATGAAATAAGTTCATGTTGACAGGACATTTGATTGGCAGCCTTTGTGCAATGCCATTATTTTCTGTCAGCACTACCTTCCTCTTCCCCAATAGAGCTTGTGTAATATTTGCATAATCTCTGTATTGGATATTTTCTTATTTCCAGCTTAAGCAATACTTACTTAAAAGGTGTATCTTCATGATACTTAAAAAAAATTAGAGCTTTCATTGAAACAATCTCAATGCCAATACTTTTTCTGGGTAAAGGTAAATTAAAGAGAAATACGTAAAAATTAAAAAATTGGTCTCTTTTCTGGAACAGAAGCAAGGTGTGTTTACATTAGACTAAATCTTCAGTAAACCTGCCTAATAATCCTGGGATGATATTGCTCATGTCTGGCTCATCTTGTCTTGTTTCTATCTCTGTCATTAAGACTGAGACAGTGTTTAGACTGTGCCTGGTAGGAGACATATAGTAGGCATTTACTTAATATTATTACACATTTCCCCTTTTCTGACTTCTCCTTCTCAGCTTCTATATCCCTATAGTAGTTTCTATGTTTATTTATTTATTTTTATGGAGATACAGTTGACATATAACAGAACATTAGTTTCAAATGTGCCGCATAATGATTTGGTGTTTGCATATATTGTGAAATAACCACAATAAATCAGTTAACCATTAGTCACCATACATACAGTTTTTTCTTGTGCTAGAACATTTAAGATCTACTCTCTTAGAAACCTCAAATATAGAGTACAGTGTTATTAATATAGTCACCTTGTTGTACATTATATCTCCATGACTTATTTTATAATTGGAAGTTTATACCTTTTGACCACCTTCACCCATTTCCCTCCCCATCCCCCAACACTGCCTCTGGCAACCGCCCATCTGTCCTTATAATGGTTTTTAAATGTCCAGATTTGTAGGAATTAGGGGTTAAAAATGCAGATTAAAAAAAAAGTTTTTATTTGTTTATTTTGAGAGAGACAGAGAGCAGGGGAAGGGCAGAGAGAGAGAGAGAGAGAGAGAGAGAGAGAGAGAATTCCAAGCAGGCTCTCAGTGTGGAGCCCAACACCGCTGGAAACCACGAACCGTGAGATCTTGACCAGAGAGCTGAAATCAAAAGTCGATGCTTAGCCTATTGAGCCACCCAAGTGCCCCCCCCCCCCCCACAACATGCAGATTTTTTTTTAAATTTTTTTTTTAATGTTTATTTTATTTTTGAGACAGGGAGAGACAGCATGAACAGGGGAGGGTCAGAGAGAGAGGGAGACACAGAATCCAAAACAGGCTCCAGGCTCTGAGCTGTCAGCACAGAGCCCGATGCGGGGCTCGACCTCGCAGACCACGAGATCATGACCTGAGCCGAAGTCAGATGCTTAACCGACTGAGCCACCCAGGTGCCCCAACAACATGCAGATTTTTATGAATGCTGATTCAGGAAGTCTGGCGTGTGTGTCCTGGGGAAATGGGTGATGAAGAGGAATCTACATTTTTACCAAGTGCTCCAGCTGTTTCCTTGTTCTTCTGAGCCTCTGAATAAAAGTTCTCTCTTGCTCCTGTCTTTTCTCATCTGTTCTTGAGCTCTTTGGCCTGGTCACCACCACTGTTATCTGGGTTTAGTACATGAGCCATGGCCTAGATTGTTTGAAAGCAGAGTGGATTAAATCAAACAATTTTATTAAATTTATACTTGTCTTTAGTGGCTAGAGTTGTGAAGAAAAGGAAATAAATACAGCTTTAATATATTTTAAAAGCCAAAGCCGTATAATTATAGAACATAACATTTGAGCTCTATTTACAGTTCTTAAATGGAAATTTTAAAGATGGGTCATAATTGATTCTAGCTTCTGTTGGGGCTTAATCTTGAAGGTGTTCCAGAAGTTTCTCTATGGATTACTTAAAGACGTAATTACAGTTCGAAGAGGATCTCATCATTTAGACAGCCTAAAGCATTCTATTAATAGCCAAAGACAAACTGAGTTTAATTTGTCAAATTGTGGAATTTACTCACTTAATTTACTCAATTTACTCACGTGTTACTGGTAACACGTCTATTAGCAACAGTGTATATATAAGAATTAGCAGTAGGTCAAACCTAATGGCCGAATATGACTTTGTGTATTCAGGACTGTAAAATTTATTTCAAAAGTGATTCTTAAAAATGTTTTTTACTACAAAATTAATATGTTATTATGAACAAAAAGATAAAGTAAATATAAATGAGGAGAAAAATAACCCTTTACCCTATAGTCTTACATGACCGCCATTCACATTTTGGCATGTATCTTTCAGGATTATTACTATCTTTTAATTTTTTTAATGTTTATTTTTGAGACAGAGAGAGAGAGAGAGAGAGAGAGAGAGAACAAACACAAGGGGGGTAAGGGCAGAGAGAGAGGGAGGCACAGAATCCAAGGCAGGCTCCAGGCTCTGAGCTGTCAGCACAGAGCCCAACGCAGGGCTGGAACTCCCGAACCACGAGATCTCATGACCTGTCTGAGCCGAAGTCTGACGCTTAACCGAGTGAGCCACCCAAGCGCTCCAGAATGATTTTGTATGCATGGATCAATCTGTGAATGTATGGAAGCATACATGCACACTGTTTTGAACCCTCTCAGGCGAATAATAAATACAACAGTAGAGTCTGTCGCTGTATGGCTTTGCCTCCTGACCTCCCACTCAAACCAGTCTTTTGCCCCAGGGGGTGCTTGCCTACTTCCTCCAAGTGTGCTCTCCTCCTTTCTTATTTTTACCACTCCCCTTTCCCCCAGTCCAAACCCTGCCTTATTTTCCCTGGAGGCATAGTGGAGTTACACCTCCTTCCTAAAGTCTTCAGAGATTTCTGTCTCTTCTCAACTCATTGAAACAATTGTCAGTACCAATCACTGGGTTTGAGTGAATAGGAGGAATGAAAAGGTTGAACACGGAAGGGGATTGACAAGAAATTCAATAGTACAATGAAAACTTTAAGCAGAACATCCTAAAAGAATGTGTTACACTCATATCATATGACACTATTGCCATTTTTTGAACAGTCGAGCCTAATAAACCATAAATTCATCGCAAAGAAAAGCATATGCATTTTTTGGATTAAAGATTTTTTTGATTAAGTGATCCATATATGTTCTTTTAAGGTTGATTTAAATCAAAATTTAAACTGGATTTAACAAATTAATTTGAATTCCAGAAACAAATTTAAGTATGTGTAAGAATTTAGTATATGGTAAGGGAATGTTTCAGATCATTGTGGAAAGAAAGGATAAATTCTATATATGAAATTGAGACAAATCCATCTCACAAATATCAGCATAAATCAACATAAAATCTATCTATCTATCTATCTATCTAAACATGAACCTCATAAAGGAAAACTTTGGTAAATATATAATTTTTAGACGGGGATAGAGCTTCTAAATGCCTTATATAGAAAAACTGGCACATGGTGACCACTTAATAGCTTTTGAGTGAATGAATAAAATAAAAAAACAAAGGAAGAGACCATAAAGAAAAGATCAGTAGATTTGACAACATAAATACCTTAATATTTTGTATTTTAATTATTATCATTATTAAATTTGAAAGAAATAAACTTGAAAGACAAATGACAAACTTAGAAAATGTCTATAATATAGATGGTCATGTTTTTACTGAGTAAAAAACTCTTACAAATTAATAAAAAAAGATCAACATTTCAATAGAAAAATCAGTTAAACCATGTATAAAAGTGTCACCAAAGAATAAACATGAATGGTGACTAACATATAAAAATGGTTCTAGTGTTGTTAAAGAGGCATATTTAAAAAAAATTCTAATTTGTCGTGTATCAAAGTGACAGATTAAAACACACACACATATCCTATGTTGGTAAGAGTGATGAGAAATAGCAGGTTTAATATACTATTGCTGTATTTTACAGACAAGCAATTTAGAATGCTTAGCTTTCGGTTTGATCATTCAATTTTTAGGGAAATTTTCTTAAGCAAAGTATAGATCTGCACAAAGAGTAACTACAAGCATGTTCATAGAATTTTCTTTTATAGTGAACAACTCAATACCCAATAGAGATCCTATCCCCTAGCTTTGTTGAAATGTAATTGACAAAAATTGTATAGATGTAAGGTGTACAACGTGATGATTCGATATATGTATACATTGTGAAATGATTATCACAATCAAGGTAATTAACATATCCATCCCCTCACATAGATGCCTTAGTTTTCTTTTGTGGTGAGAACAGCTTATAATCTACTCTTTCAGCAAATTTCAAGTATATGATACAGTATTATTAAGTCACCATGCTATGCATTAGATCCCCAGAACTTATCTTATAACTGAAAGTTTGTACCCTCAGACCAAAATGCTCCCTTTCTCCCCAAAACCTCCCACCAATTGGAGATTGTCAGTGTTGGTGCATTGGTCTGGAGCCAGACTGACTGGGCTTGAGTCCAGGCCCTGCCACTTACAACTGACTGGCCTCATGCTATATTGCCTAACTTCTCTGTGTCTCAATATGCTCATCTGTAAAATGGGAGTACATATAGTCCCTATTTCATAGGATGGATGCGAGACTTCAATGTGTCACACAGAAAGTATTTAGTAAGTATTAGCCATTATTTTATTCATGTTTAAGAACGATACATCTAGGGGCGCCTGGGTGGCTCAGTCGGTTGAGCGTCCGACTTCGGCTCAGGTCATGATCTCAAAGTGTTTGAGTTCAAGCCCCGCGTCGGGCTCTGTGCTGACAGCTCAGAGCCTGGAGCCTGCTTCCGATTCTGTGTCTCCCTCTCTCTCTGACCCTCCCCCGTTCATGCTCTGTCTCTCTCTGTCTCAAAAATAAATAAACATTAAAAAAAAAATTAAAAAAAAGAGAATGATACATCTATACATTATATACTACTCAGACATTACCACAATAATTTAGAAGGCTATTCAATGACATGAAAAAGTATTTGTTACCTGTTGTCAAACAAAAAAGGTCACATATGAAATGATACATAAATTATCACGTTTAGAAAATATATGTGTTTGGAAAAAGACTGAGAAAGATATATGTAAATGTTAGCAATGGTTATCCTTAGAAGGTAAAATTATGAGTAAAATAATCTTCTTTCTTTGTGTTTGTCTCCTTTACATTTTCTATAATAAACATTTTTTAAAGTTTATTTTATTTTGAGAGAGAGAGAGAGAGAGAGAGAGAGAGAGAGAGAGAGAAAGGGAGAGAAAGGATCCCACACAGGCTCCACACTGAGTGCAGAGCCCGACATGGGGCTCCATGTCAAGAACTGTGAGGTCATGACCTGAGCCGAAAGGCCGAGTCAGACGTTTAATCTACTAAGCCACCCAGGTGCCACTACAATAAACAGTTTTTATAGGGAGAATGAGATAAGCCATTAAACAAATAATAAAAACATCACCCTATTCTAAATCACACTTTTTCACAAATTGTAAGTTGCCTATGTGGAAAATAAGATATTTTTGATACATTAAAAAAGTTGACATACTGACAATAACATGGGCTTTATAGTTTCATAGACTGAATCCTCAGCTGTGTGAACTTGGATGTATTATTGACACACTCAACCCCTAGATTCTTCCCTGTGAAAGGGGGATGAATATCTGTGTATCCAATGGGGATGTGTGATGCTCATTCATAAATTGAACAGAGCTATAGAAATACAAGATCTTACTGTAACCATCAAACCCTAATGATGCTGTTAGATTTTCTGTCCCAAGGAACAGTACAGATCACATCTCCAGGAAAATATTTCTCTTTTTTTAAATCAATGAGGTACTTGGGAGTTTGAGAGTCTTCCTAGTTAGTATTGAAAACTCATTACATGAAAGATCAAGCTTCTGGCTCCAGATTAATTCTTTGCTATAAATTTCTTCCGTCTTTTATTACCAAGATATGAAGGGCTGTGAGTCGTTAAAAGACAACATGAATTTCTGAAACTTTTGCCTTTGGTTAAGATGGTTTTCTTAAAGTAAAGTGGTGTTTTACAGTGAGTTTTGAAAGAGACCCAGTTTAATATTTTTTACAGGGACAGTGTTAGAAGTAGAGGGAATTGGAAAAATAGTAAGCAATAAAAGAAAATAATAAATAATAATTATTAATAATAAAAGAAATAAAATCTCCCATATATTTCTAGAGTTTAATCACCATAGGGAAAGAACCTAGTTCTTCAGTCCAACTATTTTCTTTTTTCATTTTCTTACTCTTAGCTATTATTAACAAAGATCAGATGGAGACGCCCCAGAATTTGAAAGTGATTTGCACAATGGTTTTCAAGTTTCAAAGAGAAAAAAGCTGGCAGCTCACAAAAGTAAAACTTCCAACGAAACTTAAACACTATTGCAATATATTTTTATATTATAAGTGAGAATATAGAGATGGAAATACTGTTCTTACTGGAATCTTTTTTATTTTTATGAAAACAGCCGCAAAGTGCTTGAAATATGGCCTATGCCCAGCTTTCAATGATTGTTGTTCTTGTTGTTTTTCTTTTCTGTGCCTTTCCTGTCAAGCGATCCCCCCAATGATAATCAAATTTATAATCCTTTTAATCTCTAATCTTGAATACAGCTTGCTCCTGAGACCAAGGCAGTCATTCATTGGATTATGGATATTCCTTTCGTGCTCTCTGCCAATCTCCATGGAGGAGACCTCGTGGCCAATTACCCATATGATGAGACGCGGAGTGGTAAGTGTTTTTCTTGTTTCTTTAATGGTTCAAGGTTTACACTTACCTTATGAGGATTTATAGAATGATTTCTATAATATCCTTTTAAGGAACTGGTCCATAAGTGATTTTACCTATAGAAATACATACGTTTAATAGGAACATCCCTTATTTCATGTGGCATGGGTATGTATGTATATTTCATGTGGCACGGGTATGCAGCAAAGGACTGTAAGTTTTTCATAAGCTTAGTTGAAGAGGAATGTGATCTTGACAGAATGCAGGAGAAAGAGAGAAAACAGACATTATGAACTTGGGTCATTCTTGAACCCTGGAAGAATGGAGAGATAATGGGAGGTATATAGGTGTGTGGACAAGATGGCTTAAAAGTGGAAGCAGTCTTTTCAGAGGTTGATGAGGGCCCATGTGGATCTCTACGTGTTTTAACATACACTCACACTTTCACATTTGGAATGATGTTGTCGGGCGCGGGGGTGGGGAGTGGTACTTTGACTTTCTCTAACTAGTTTTAGTTAAATTTCAGGCACAGCAAGCTTTAGCCAGAGAGTTATTTTCAACTTATTTTTTTTTTTTTTTTTTTGCTCCAAGAAATTTCCTGCTTTGGATGGATTCTGAGGGTGTTTGGAGAATTGCTTTTTGTAAGCACAGGATAATAATTTTATTTATTTTTTTTAAATTTTTTTTTTTAAATTTTTTTAACGTTTATTTATTTTTGAGACAGAGAGAGACAGAGCATGAACGGGAGAGGGTCAGAGAGAGAGGGAGACACAGAATCTGAAACAGGCTCCAGGCTCTGAGCAGTCAGCACAGAGCCCGATGCGGGGCTTGAACTCATGGACTGTGAGATCATGACCTGAGCCGAAGTCGGACGCTTAACCGACTGAGCCACCCAGGCGCCCCACGGATAATAATTTTAGATATTGGAAACTCTGAGCTTTGAGGAAAAGTCTCTGCTGAAACATCATTAAAATTTAGAGATTTCTTAGTTTGTCAATAGCTGGGAAATTTAAAAGCTTAGCATATTTTATAACATATGAAGAAGAATATAGTGTATCAAAATATATATTATTTATTTACATATTACACATAGGAGATTTTTTAAAACATTTAAACTCAAATACTAAAAATATGTGTGAGAGTGGCTCACGGTGGCTGTGAGGTTGGTACAGGTACATTTTTAAAATTAAAAATTTTAGCAATGGAAATCTTACTGTTTTTTCAGGTCTAGTTCACCACAAGTTTATCACCTTTTCTCCTGAAGCTTTCAATTCATAAATAGAATGTGCATTCTACCCAATTTCTACATTGTTGCATGGAACGGAATGTTATAGAATTTAAAAGCTAAGTGTAGCTTTTGAGCACTTAAACCTTCACTCCTTTCCCATAGTGATGTAGCTAAAGAAATACATCAGCAAGAAACAACACTGAATCACTCTTCAGAAAACAAGGAGTGCTCCTTGGTCTGTGTTAATTTCTTTAATCTGTGGGTTTATTTACTAGGTAGTGCTCACGAATATAGCTCCTGCCCAGATGATGCCATTTTCCAAAGCTTGGCTCGAGCGTATTCTGCTTTTAACCCACCCATGTCTGATCCCAATCGGCCACCATGTCGCAAGAATGACGATGACAGCAGCTTCATAGATGGAACAACCAATGGTGCTGCTTGGTATAGTGTACCTGGTGGTGAGTTTCCGTTTCGCTTTTTGATCATGTGATAGTGAATTCTTTATAATTACCATTTCACTTTAGAGATTTTTCAGTCCTCCTCAAACATTAAGAAATAAGCTAACCCTATAGTTCATTAAAATTAGCTTTCTGCATGAATGGTTGTTGTGTACAGGTTTGTTTTTGTTGATTTTTAAAGATCAAGATGCTAATTGAAGACATAGAAGAAATGAACTAAAGACACATATTGGGAAAATATAAACTGAATATTATTAACTACCCTACTTTTGAAATTCTGGCCCTAGGGAATAAGATAGCTTCCTTATTACATGTTAGTTAAGCTTTTACTGTAGGCAAATGTATTTTTTGGAGGGCAGGCTTTGGCTTTTAGCATATCTTGGTCTAGATACCTTTTTTTTTTTTTCTTTTAGATGATGGGATAATGGGGACTGTTTGATGTGTAATATTAGTTTTATCTTCACTGCTATAATAAGCACTATTATGTCATGAAACTCTTCACCTTTTATGGGGTCTGAAAAGGGAAAAGCCCACATGCAGCTCGGATGCTGGAGAAAGCATCTTCTAGACAACCAGGGGAGCACTCCTGAGTCCCTTTGCCCCACATGGACTTTAGAGCTGTGGTTTTCCTTCCTTCCTTCCTTCCTTCCTTTTTAAAGCTTATTTATTTTCAGAGAGAGAGAGACAGACAGACAGAGAGAGAGAGAACAAGGAGGGGAGGGGCAGAGAGAGGGGGATCCCAAGCAGGCTCTGTGCTGTCAGCACAGAGCCCAGTGCAGGTTTTGAACTCATGAACCATGAGATCATGACCTAATCCAAAACCAAGAGTCTGTCACTTAACCGAGCCCCTACAGAGCTCTTATTTTCATGGCTACCCAGACCACCACAGTTGTGTAAGAGTCACTCTACTGAAGATGAAGAATGAAATGTAAAGCTACTGATGTGGTCTTTTCCCCCTCTTTGCCCAAGAAGGATTGTCTATGACCCACCTGAAAATGCAGGAGAATTAGGGCAGTAGCAGCACTAGCTAATTATAGGGTTTGGTTTATTTCTTTTATTGAATTATGCCCTGAGGAAAATATTATTCCTGATTTTGTTTCTGATATATGTCTATTCTGTTTCAACTTATATTTTGCATCATGCCAGATCAGATTTAGCACTTTTCTCCTCTATACCTTGAGGAATAAAGTCAGATTTAGGATTTAGACTATGTTGAATACATCATATGGGAAGAAATTTTATAATTCAGTTTTTATAAAAGCTTTAATGATACTTTTGGTCTTCCCTTTATGGACAAACAGTGTATTGTCTACAGAATACCAAGAAATCCCTATCTGTAAAATAATGACTATGATATTAATAGTATTAATCTTAGAGATTATAAACCACAGTAATCAGTCAAAGAAAGCCTTGACTTTCTTTAACTCTCTAGTGAATGAAATCAGTGCCCCTTATGTCCATGTTTTCTAGAAGCAGAGCCTGAGATAGGGATTTGGATGCTTGTAATTTATTGAGGAAGTGCTTTTTAGGAAAAACCCTGTATGGAAGTGAGGGAAGCAGAGTAAGGAAGGGGATAGAGCTGAACAAGGAAGTGATCCCAGGGACAGTGTAGCCTTGGCTTGGGCTTTTGGGAGAAAGTATAAATCACAGACAAGGTTGTCCTGCCTTGATGATTGCTGTGGAGGGTTTTGGAATGGGATATAGGAGATAGAACCCTGAAGCCAAGTGGGGTTTCCAATTCTCCTGGAAAACAGGGGCAGCTCTGAGCTCTTAATAGCCAACACTTCAACAGCAGTTTGGGGTGGACACTCCAGCTCAGGAAAAGCAAGGTCACTTTGGTGGCTCAGTCGGTTAAGCATCCAGCTTCGGCTCAGATCATGATCTTGCGGTTTTTAAGTTTGAACCCCACATGGGGCTCACTGCTGTCAGCACAGAGCCTGCTTTGATTCTCTGTCCCCCTATCTGTGCCTCCCCTGCTCACGCTCTCTCTCTCAAAAATAAATAAAAAACAACAAAATAAATAAACAAAAAGCAATCTGGTGGCACCAACAGCATTCACTATTAACTTGAATCAGGTTCAGAGTAAAATTGTTCTGGTTATAGAATCTTCTCTCTTGGTGCAGTTTGAATTGTTATTATTGTGCCTCAAATGTAGGAGATATTCAGTGATTGTTAAATTAATATGTACTATATATTTTTTAAAATTTTTAACGTTTACTTTTCCTTGAGAGAGAGACAGAGTGTGAGTGGGGTAGGGTAGAGAGAGAGGGAGACACAGAATCTGAAGTCGGCTTCAGGCTCCGACCTGTCTGCACAGAGCCTGATGTGATGCAGGGCTTGAACCCACAAACCGTGAGATCATAACCTGAGTCAAAGTTGGACACTTAACTGACTGAGCCACCCAGGTGCCCCAATATGTAGTATATTATTAAGACTCTCAATTCCTCAGGATAATACTGGGATATTGGTTAGACTTAAAGAATAAAATAGTATGTTAGATCATCTTACATGACTGTTCAAGCTCTTCCCTGATAGAAAAGTAGGTTTAGAGGGACGCATGTTTCTTCTGCAGGCCAGTAAGGGTTGAGTATTTGTCTTTTTTTTAAAAAAAATTATTATTATTTAAGAAATTAATTTTTCCCCAGCTTCATTAACATATAATTGTATATAACATCATGTAAGTTTAAGGTGTATGATGTGATTTATTTCATGTATGCATTGTATAAATGATTACCTAATAAGGTTAGTTAACACATCCATCACTTGACATAATTACCATTTTTCCTTTTTTTGTGTGTGATCAGAACATTTAATATCTACTCTCTCAACAGCTTTCAAGTATATAACATAGTATCATTAACTGTAGTCACCTTGCTGTATATTACATGCCCAGGACTTACTCATAATTGACAGTGAGTACCCTTTGACCAACATCTCCTTATTTCCCTGTCCCCCTCTAGGCAACCACTGCTCTACTCTGTTTCTATGAGTTTGGCTTTTTAAAATTTCACTTATAAGTGAGATCATTTAGTATTTGTCTTTCTCTGTCTGACTTCTTTCACTTAGCATAATGCCTTCAGGGTCCATCCATGTTGTCACAAATGGGAGAATTTTCTTATTTTTATGGCCAAATAATATTCCGTTGTTTATATATCCCACATTTTCTTTATCCATTCATCTGTTCATGGACACGTAAGTTGTTTCCATGTCTTGGCTACTGTGAATAATGCCTCAGTGAACATGGGAGTGCAGATATCTTCCCTGGATAATGATTTCTTTTTCTTTGGATGTATATTCAGAATTGAGATTGCTAGATCATATGGTAGTTCTATTTTTAATTTTTTGGGGAAGCCTCTGAACCTACCATTTTCCATAGTGAATGTAGCAATTTACATTCTTGCCAACAGTGCACAAGGGTTCTCTTTTCTTTGCATTTTTGCCAGCAATTATCTCTTATCTTTTTGATAATCACCGTTCTAACAATGAGTGGCATCTCATTGTGGTTTTGATTTGCATTTCCCTGATGATGAGTGATGTTGAGCATCTTTTCATGTCTGTTGGCCATCTCTAGGTCTTCTTTGGAAAAAATGTTTAGTCAGGTTGTCTGTCCATTTTTAATTGGATTATTTGTTTTTTGTTTTTTGAGTTGTATGAGTTCCTTATATACTTTTTATATTAACCCCTTGTCAGATAGTTTGCAAATATTTTTTCCCATTCTGTGTATTGATTGCCTTTTCATTTTTTGGCTGTTTCCTTTTCTGTGCAGAAGTTTTCAGTTTGATGTAGTCCTGCTTGTTTCTTTTTGCCTTTTTTTGCTTGTGTTTTGCTGTTATAGCCAAAAAAACTATTGCCAAGACCAATTTCAAAGAGCTTTTTCCCTATGCTTTCTTCTAGGAGCTTTATGATTTCACTTCTTACATTTACTTTTTCAATCCATTTTGAGTTAGTTTTTGTGTATGGTGTAAGATAAGATTCCAATGTCCTTCATTTGCATGTGGATATCCAGTTTTCCCAACACCTTTGATTAAAGAGACTATCTTTTCCCCATTGAGTATTCTTGGTTTCCTTGTCAAAAATTAGTTGATTGTATGTGCAGGATTTATTTCTGGGCTCTTGATTCTGTACCTTTGATTTGTGTGTCTGTTTTTATGCCAGTATCACACCACTTTGATTACTATAGCTTTGTAGTATAGATCGAAATAGGAAAATGTAATGTCTCCAGGTTTATTCTTATTTCTCAAAATTGCTTCTGTTATTTGGTGTCTTTTATGGTTCCATAAATTTTAGGATTTTTTTTCTGTCTGTAAAAAAATGCCATTGGAATTTTGATAGGGATTGCATTGAATCTGTAGATGTTTTTGAGTAGTATGGATGTTTTAATCATATTAATTCTGATCTATGAACACAAGATATCTTTCCATTTATTTGTGTCTTCTTCAGTTTCTTTCATCAATGTCTTACAGTGTTTAGTTTATAGATCTTTCACCTCCTTGGTTAAATGTATTCCTGAGTATTTTATTGTTTTTGATACTATTGTAACTGAGATTGTTTACTTTGTTTTTTAGATAGCTCATTGTTGGTGTATAGAAGTGTAATTAATTTTTATAGGTTTATTTTGTAGCTTGCAACTTTAATGAATTTGGTTATTAGTTCCAACAGTTTTTTGGTGGGATTTTTAGGACTTTCTATGCATAAGACCATATCATATGCAAACAATAACAGTTCTACTTCATTTTTTTTTTTTTTCCAATTTGGATGTCTTTTTTCTTTTTCTTGCCTGATTACTTTGGCTAGGATTTCTAATACTATGTTGCAAGGAGTGTTGAGAGTGGGCACCTTTTTCTTGTTCCTGATCTTAGAGGAAGCTTTCAGCCTTTCACCACTGAGTATGATGTTAGCTGTGGGCTTGTCAGATTGCCCATTATTATATCGAGGTACATTCCTTTTATATCTAATTTGCTGAGAGTTTTTATCATGAAAAGATGTTGAATTTTGTCAAAATCTTTTTATGCAGTTTTTGAGATGATTATGATTTTTATCTTTTATTCTATCAGTGTGGTGCCACATTTGTTGATTTGCCTATGTTGAACCAACTTTGCATCCCAAGTATGAATTCTGTGTGATCATTCTTTATGATCCTTTTAATGAACTGTGGAAATCAGTTTGCTAGTATTTTATTGAGAATTTTTGCAACTGTATTCATCGGGGATATTGACCTGTAGTTTTCTTTTCTTGTAATGTCCTTATCTGGCTTTGGTATCAGGGTAATGCTGACCTGTAAAATGAGCTTGGGAGTGTTTCCTCCTCTTCAATTTTTTTGGGAAGAGTTTTAGAAGGATTGGTGTTAATTCTTCTTTAAATGTTTGGTAGAATTCACCAGTAAACCATCTTGTCCTGGGCTTTTCTTTGTTGGGAAATTTTTGATTACTGGTTCAATCTCCTTACTAGTAATAGGTCTATTTTAGATTTTCTGTTTCTTCATAATTCAGTCTTGATAGGCTATATTCCTCTAGGAATTTATCTGTTTTTTCAGGTTATCCAATTGTTGGCCTCATTCACAGTAGTCTCTCTCTCTCTCTCTCTCTCTCTGTCTCTTGAAAGGTAAAGTTTTGTTGGTGCCTGTCTCTAAAAGGGTTGGGATCATTTTAATAAAAAAGTAAATAAATAAAATAGTTCCACTATCTCTGTTCTGTAACAGCAAGTTATTATAGCAAAAAAGAGAGAGTGTAGGTTTCAGATTCATCATGGGGGCTGATGCCCAGTTACACCACTTTCTAGTTGTATTCACCCCAACTGCGACACATCAAACATATGATATAAGGATGACTTTTAGCATCTATATAAACAACACTGCCCTGAAAATTTTTAGCCAGTGCAATAGAATAGACAAGAAAAAACAAAGATGGAGAAAAAACATGGAAACGTGAAGCATCATGTTGCATTGAAACAGTCATTGTGCAGAAGACAGAATTGCCTACTTTCTTGATTAGAAGTCCCAATAGATTTTACTGGCTAAATATGGTATATACACATACAATAGAATATCATTCAATCTTCAAAAGGAAGAAGATCCTGGCATTATGACAACATGGTTGAACCTGAAGGACATTATGCCAAGGGAACTAAGTCAATCTCACAAAAACAAATACTGCATGATCGACTTATATGAGGTGTCTAAAATAGTCAAGCTCATAGAAACCCAGAATGTAGTAGGCTGAGAGTAGAGGGGAATGGGGAGTTCAATGGGTATCAAGTTTCAGCTATGCCAGATAAGTAAATTCTAGAGGTCTGCTGTATGACAAACTGCCTATAGAGAATGATACAGTATTAGGCACATGACAATTTGTTAAGAGGGTAGATCTTATGTTAAATATTCTTAGCACAAAAGAAAAAAGAAGCATGTATTTCTGTCATATCAGTTGTAATGTCTTCTCTTCAATTTCTGATTTTTTTTTGAGTCATCACTCTCTTAATTCTTAAGTCTAGTTAAATGTTTGTCAGTTTTGTTTATCTTTAAAGAAAACCCAGCTGTTAGGCTTGTTGATCTTTCCTTTTGTTTTACTTGTCTCTATTTCATTTGTTTCTGCTCTGATCTTTGTTATTTCCTTCCTTCTGCTAACTTTGGGCTTAGTTTGTTCTTCTTTTTCTAGTTTCTTGATGTATCAAGTTAGACTGTTAGTTGAGATTTTTCTTTTTAATTAATGCAGGCATTTATTGCAATCAACTTTCCCCTTAGAACTGCTTTTGCTGCATCCCATAAATTTTGGTATGGTGTGTTTCTATTTTTGTTTTACGATATTTTGGTTTCCCTTTTTATTGCTTTTTTGACCCATTAGTTTTTCAGAAATGTGTAGTTTTAATTTTCTACATAATTGCGACTCTATACTGGACAATATTCCATGTGGGCTTGAGAAGCCATGTGTAACTCCATGTGTAATTCTGCTGTTGGATGGAATGTTCCGTATATGTGTGTTAGGTACATTTGGTCTAACATATGGTTCAAGGGCAGCTGTTTCCTTATTGATTTCTGACTAGATGATCTATCATTATTAAAAGTGGGATGTTGAAATCTCCCACTATTATTGTATTGCTGTCTGTTTTTCCCTTCAGGTCTTAAGTATTTGCTTAATATATTTATTTATTTATTAAAAAAATTTTTTAATGTTTATTTATTTTTGAGAGAGAGAGAGCGTGAACAAGAGAGGAGCAGAGAGAGAGAGAGAGACAGAGAGAGACAGAGAGAGAGACAGAGAGAGAGAGACAGAATCTGAAGCAGGTTCCAGGCCCTAGCTGTCAGCACAGAGCCCGATGCGGGGCTTGAACCCACAAACTGTGAGATCATGACCTGAGCTGAAGTCGGATGCTTAACTGACTGAGCCACCCAGGCGCCCCTTGCTTAATATATTTAGATGCTTTAGTGTTGAGTGCATATATAATTTTCAAGAGTTATGTCCTTTGATGAACTTACCCTTTCATCATTTTTTAATGACCTTCTTTGTCTTTTGTTATAGTTTTTTGGCTCAAAGTGTATTTTGTCTGATAAAAGTATAGCTACCCCTGATTTTTTTAGGTTTCCGCTTGCATGGAATATCTTTTTCCATTCCTTCATTCTGAGCTTTCATTGTCCTTAAAGATGACGTGAGGCTCTGGTAGGCACCATATAGTTGAGTCTTGTTTTATTTTGTTTTGTTTTCTTTTTTAATCCACTCTGATGCTCTATGTCTTTATGGAGAATTCAAACTATTAATATTTAAAGTAATTATTGATAGGTAAGAACACAATACCATCTTATTGGTTCCTGGCTGTTTTGTAGTTCCCTAGTTCTTTTCTTCCCCTCTTTCTGCCCTTCTTTGTGAATTGATGATTTTCCTTAGTGATATACTTTGATTCTTATACCTTTATCTTTTGTGAATTTACTATGTTTTTGCTTTGTTGTTAGCATGAGGCTTACATCTTATAGACATAACAGTCCATTTTAAGGTGATAACAACTTAATTTTGATCACTTTTACAAAAACTCTTTGTACTCCTTTTCCCACCAAACATTTTATGTTTTTGATGTCACAGTTCACATTTTTTCCTGTTGTGTATCCATTAACAAATTACTGTTGCTATAGTGGTTTTTAATACTTTTGTCCTTTAATCTTCATACTAGAGTTCAGTGATTAACACATTACTATATTATAGTGTTAGAGTATTTTGAATTTGACTATATATTTATCTTTACCAGTCAGTATGTTGCATATTTTTATGTTTCCATGTTACAGATTAGTATTCCTTCATTTCAGCTTGAAGAACTCCTTTCAGCATTTCTTGTAAGACATTTCTAATGGTGATGAACTCCCTCAGCTTTTGTCTGGGAATGTCTTTATCTCTTCTTCATTTCTGAAGGATAGCTTTGCTGAGTAAAGTATTCTTGGTTGGCAGTTTTTTCTTTTAGCACTTTGAACGTATCATTCCACTCTCTCCTGGCCTATAAGGTTTTTGCTGAGAAATCTGTTGATAGCCTTACTTGGGGGTGGGGAGGGATTCTTTTGTAAGTTACAGACTGTTCCCCCCCCCCCCCAGCTGCTTTTAATATTATCTCTTTGTCTTTGATTTTTTGGCTGTTTTATTATAATATGTCTTGGAGAAGATCTTTTTGAACTGAAATTTTGGGGGGACCTATGAGCTTCCCGAACTTGGATGTCCAAATTTCTCCCTGGATTTGGGAAGTTCTAAACCATTATTTCTTGATATTACCTTTCTGCCTTTTCTGTCTCTCTTCTCCTTCTGGGACTCTAGTGATGTGTAGATTATTTTCTTCATGGTATTCTGTAATCTTGTAGGCTTTCTTCACTCTTTTTCATTCTTTTTTCTTTGTTTTCCTATGACTGGATAATTTCAAATGACCTGTTTCTGCCCACTGATTCTTCTGTTTGATCCAGTCTTCTGTTAATGCTCTCTATTGCATTATACCCACTCCTCCCCTGCCATTTAATTCTTTATACTTTTTAGCTCTCAGACTTCTGTTTGGTTCTTATGATTTCTGTCTTCTGTTAAAATTCCCATTTTGTCCACATATTATTTTCCTGATTTCATTGAATTGTGTTTCTATTATTGAATTGTGTTTTCTTATAGCTCACTGAGCTTCCTTAAAACAACTATTTTGAATTTTTTATTGGGAAAATCACAAATCTCCATTTCTTTGCAGTTGGCTACCAGAAAATTATTGTGTTCCTTTGACAGTATCATGTTTCCTTTGTTTTTTTAATGTTCCTTGAAGTCTTGTGTTTCTGCCTTCACATTTGAAGTAGTTACCTCCTTCTGTCTTTACTGACTGGCTTTGGTAGAGTAATAACTTGTTAGCCCTGCTAGAGATTCTGAGGCTTTCCCAGACCTTTTCTGTGACATACCTGCTCCAAACTTCTTAGGGGGAGAATACTTAAAATTGCATGCCTTCTTTTGATCCTACAAGGTCCAGATCAATTGCTGATAGACTCTTGTTTGTTTTCCCCAGGGCAGTGCTAAATGCTCAAATTTGTGTCCTTTCTCTCAGGCCTGAAGATCTGGGCCAGCTTCATGCATGCTGTATGACTCATGAGACATCTTCAAATGCTTGCTGTTGCTATTGTCAGTGGCACACACAGAGAGCTGGCTATAGGGTGAGAGGTGTGTGGATGGTGTATGCAGAATGCTAGGAGTGCCTGTGGGCCATTGTGGGGGGCGGATATTCAGGAAAGGTGGCCCCAGCAGCTAATGGGCAGGCTTCCTGATGGGATCTGTGACATGGTTAGTAAGATTCACATCCCTTTGATGCACTCTAAAAGTCTTGGCTACTGTTTGCTCAGCCAAGCCATGTAGCATACTTTAGTTTTCTGGATGGGATGAGAAAGAAGCTGTGACAAGCACAGCTCATTCACAGGATCCTACTTTTCCTTGTGGGAGGAATCGTGGATGAAAAAGTTCTCTCTTGGCACTGAGCTATGCCACCGTGGGGAAGGGGTGATACAAGTAAAGCAAAACCATTACTGTCATTTTCTTCAATGCATCCAATCTTCGACTTTTTCCACCAATGGTGTACTGGAACTTCTACACTGGACTCTCAGCCTTCCACAAAGGCACTCTGTTCCATGGGTGATTGCCCAAATCGGTGTTCTTTTTCGAGGAAGATGGTAAGAAAACCCCTATTTTGTCATTTGGATGTCATTGTTCCCAGTTTTCTTCTTTGAAGTCAATGCCAACAATACGGAACACGGTTGATGCCTGCTTTGGCACCCTACAACAGCAATGCACTAAGTAAATGCTTAAGAACCTGAGAGATTTTGTGCTCTAAGGCAGTAACAGTCTCCCAATTATGTTGTTCTGTCCCTTACAGGAGGTGATTTTCCTTGTGGTTTCCCATAGGCTACTCAAAATGTACTGGTTGGTGTGTCTTTTACTTGGCTCTCCATTCAGCAGAACGGCTTGTGTAGAGTTTTAGTCTCCACATGTGTATTTTGACTTTCCATTTGGTGCTTTGGCAGGAATGCAAGACTTCAATTACCTCAGCAGCAACTGTTTCGAGATCACCGTGGAGCTTAGCTGTGAAAAGTTTCCACCTGAAGAGACTCTGAAGAGCTACTGGGAGGATAACAAAAACTCCCTTATTAGCTACCTCGAGCAGGTAAACACCATCTCCAGCATAAAATGGGAGATCTAAGAGCATTTAAATCTGGCATACAATGATTTCCTCAGAGGAGTCTGGTCCAGAGGAGTCCATCTGACTCATAATGAGGACTCTACATTTGGAAAACATGTCAGTAGTGGTCCAAACAGGCTTTCATTTGTCAGAGATTTTGTGGTTCATAAATATTCCCTGAGAACTGATTAAACTGAGATTTGTGGGAAGTGAGGTGATACCCTGTTTTCATTCATATTGCTCTAAGCCAGGCAGTCCTAGAACCCTCCTCCATCCTGCTCATCTTGGGCCAGTCAGGCATCCCTGGCAGGACTAGGACAAGAGTGAGGTAAGTGAGGCACTGAGGGCCCAAAATTTAAGGAGGCACTTTTTCTTGGAGGCATGTGGGTATAGGATTAGCACCTGAGTGTGAGTGCTTCCTTAAATTCTGTGCCTCACATGCTCCACTTGTCTCAGCCTCGACTTAGATCTCAGGTAATCATGATAATTACCTTTATGGGGTGTTTACTGTTTCCCATGCATTGTTCTGAATGTCTTACATGTAATCGTTAATGCATTTAATTTTCACAACAAACCTGTGGGGGAAGTGGTATCATCATCATCATCATCGTCGTCGTCATCTTCATCATCTTCATCATCTTCATCGTCATCATCATCCCTGAATTAAAAGTGAGGAATCAGAGACCAGACAAGTTAAACAGCCTGCCTGAAGTCAATCAGGCAGAATTTTATTTTATTTTATTTTATTTTTTTAAATATTTTATTTATTTTTGAGACAGAGACAGAGCATGAGCGGGGGAGGGGCAGAGAGAGAGGGAGACACAGAATCCGAAGCAGGCTCCAAGCTCTGAGCTGTCAGCACAGAACCCGACGCGGGGCTCGAACTCACAAACCGCGAGATGATGACCTGAGCTGAAGTCGGACGCCTAACTGACCGAACCACCCAGGGGCCCCAATCAGGCAGAATTTTAAACCAGGCTGTCTAGTTCCAGAATCACCATGCCATTTTGCCTCTGATGACAGAAACTTAGATCTTCACTAGACAGACACTTATATAACCATTCCTGTGGAGTCTGTACAGAATTTGGCGGGGGGCGGGGGGAGAGGGGAAATCATCATCTACCAGAGTTAGATACCTTACCTACTGAGACTCAATAGAGGCCACACCCTGCCAACCCCACATCTCTATACTATGTAGACATTGGCACCAGCGGCCATGGGGGCGAACCAGACCTAAAGACTCTGTTCCTTGCCTGCAGTGCCGTGACAGTCTTCAAATTGCATTCTGTATATGTCTGTTTACACCCAAAGCCAGATAGGGTGATATCAGTTTCACATGCCAGCAGATAGTCCAGATTAATTTAAAAACTAATTTGATACAAACAAATGCTATGAAATAAACGTGAATCTATTTGCATATATGTTGACATACAAACATGCATATGAGACTGATGCATTTAAAAAGCTGTAAAATCAGCTCAAGTATTCTTTTACATGTATCAGATATCCATTTAGTACCTTACCAAAAGAGATTCTCATGGAATAGATCCACTGTTACTCACAATGATTAAAAATTACTTATTACACAGGATTTTTTCAATCAGTGGAATCCCGCTTCATGTTAATATAGAAAGGCATTTTCAGCAACAAAGGCTAAGGATAATTAGCCATGTCGACCCTAGAACGACCTTGATAGGAACCCCTCTAATAGTGTCTCCTTCAAGGAGAGCTGTAAATGTATTTTCTGAGTAGAGGAAGTAAGACTGGGCTATTTGGTATGTGCTCTCCATTTAGATATCAGATAATGTCTCTTTAATACAGTGCTTTTCATTTTATTTACATATTTTTTCAACAAAAATGTATTCAGCTACTCTAGTGTCCTAGGCACACTGTGAGGCACTGGGGATAGTGACTGACTTCATATTAGTGGAGTTCAGAGACATCAATACCTAATCACAAGAGAGGATGATAAATGCTAAAATAAAAGTTCATTACAAAATTGGTGGCAGTACACTGGGTCCCTAATCCAGTCCTGGTGGTTCAGCAAAGGCTTCTTGGGACTACTGTAAGATTTACTATAGTTCAAATACCAGTAAGATGATTACTCTGATCATCAATTGAAAAAACAGATTCAGCTGCTGCTTAAGTCTTGTTCTTAAGAAAAAAACTCAATATAAAACAAAACCCACAAAGGTATACCATCAGGAAAGAGGAGAATATTTGTTATATTTATGGTGGCAGTTAGGCATGTATTAATTCATCTAAGAGCTATATCAATTTATATAGAAATAAACTGAAAAGAAGAGGGTTGTACAGACCTGTTTTATGCCACTTGGAATAAGAATGTGATCTGTCCACAGATCAAGTGGTCCACCCTATAGGACATCAGTATTACGGTGCAAGTTGTGTAGAAGCAAGAAGAGTGATATTTACAATGAGCTCATCCAACTTGCTTCATAGAACACTCTAATTTAGGGACTCAAAGGCTGATGACATATGAGTGAAGACTGCCAGAAGTTCTGTGTTGAAATTATTTCATTGACAATGAGACACAGTATGGTGGGAATTAGTAATTGAACACCTGGACCTAAAGCCTAACCATGGATTAATTTACGACTCATGGAAAATAGGTGATTAGGGGGTCTAGTTCTATAATTGGTTGAGAGGAAATCTCTTGCAGAGTTTTAAAGGGATGTTTGTAGGAATTGGAATTGTAAAGTTAATTAGTACAGTTTGCTGTGGTGGAATGCCTCTCTCTCAATAGCTTTGGAACAGTCTAATTCTCAAAATTCCTCACAAAATTCACAAAGAATGGTTCATGGGTGCCTGCACCAGAATCACCTAGATTCTTGTTAAAAATGAGTTTCCTGTTCCATCACTGAATCCCACTCCCTGCATGGTAGGACCCCCAAGTCTCCATTTCAGCAAGCTCTCTGGGTAACACTTAAGTATAGGAGGGCTTAAGGGTTACTGCTATGCACAGTTTTAGTAACAATGGAGAATCTTCTGGATGTTCTTTGTTTCTCCAGCTTTGGTTGATTGATGTCCTGGAATCTGAGGAGAGAACATTACAGGAGGGACAAGTGTAGCAAATAGTTTCTTCAGGCATGAGTGAAATTTGAATTTCTCTGTGATTTCCTTTGCAAAAGCCATAAAGTGACAGCTGCATTCATGTAGAGTTGTGAGAGCCCATAACATCTCCATTGAGATTTATTACTACAGTGGAAGTTTTCCAACAGAGAAGTTTGCTCCAAAAACTGGCTTATCAGGGACAGATACTTATTTCACTATTTGTTAAGCTACAGACCATAAGTCTTGGGTTGCAGAGGCTGAAAAAAGTAATGAATATTAACTGGGTGTATTTGTGCCTAATGCAGGTGAACTATATGTTTTTAGAGTGATTGTTTGGCTTATTTTCCAATGATAAGGAAATTTAAAAATTTATTTCTCTAAGGTTTATAATATTGATAATACCAATTTTTGGTGCCTCAAGATGAATAAAGTACATGTAGGTAAATAATTGCTTGTTTGCAAGCTTTCTAAATTTCTTTGATGAGCCCTCATCTTAAGAAATGTAAAGTTTGTATTTTTTTCCCTGATTTTCTTCTCTATGTATATCTCTCTTCCTTTTCTGTAAAATTTTTCAGATCCCCAAATTGCCTTTAGAGGAAAGAAGTACATGTGATTTTTGTAGAGTTTCAGAGGTTTTGCTTTAAAAAAAAAAAGCAAATGCAAAAGGATTTGCTGATAATCAGGGGCATCCCCTTGCTAAAACATTGTACCACTGCCAGATTTATTCTCTGATGACAAAAGCATACTTGACACTTATTGTGCCTTCTGTAGGAAGGATTCCAGTATCATCGGTAGCAAAAGAATATTCACTCTCTAGGGTTAAATTGAGTGAGGAGGAACCTGAGCCAACCTGAGCCTTTGAGAGTTCGGGAATCTTCTGTTAAGTAATTAAGCTTAATGAATTACCATTTGGTTTTCCAGAAGCACTTTCCAAGAGACCTGAAGTGACTCTCTGTCACTTCAAACACATATTGATTTAGCTGAACCATTGTTTCAAGATGAGGGGAAAAAAATCTGCTTTTATAGTTTGTATTGCTTTAGTTGTTGACTGCAACTTAATCTGGGGGGCATTATTCTCGACAGCATCTCCTTCATTTTCTTTCTGAATCGAATCTTCAGTTTTGAAGTTCACAGATCTTTCATGTCACTTATTTTCAAGCAAATAATATTGTTCGATTGCAAGAGCAGTCACAGTATGTGTTTTCATTCAACATGAACAAATATTAAAGGGCTGTAATGTAATATTATTCTTAACTGGCAGTGGCCATACAACCTATATATAGGTGACCCAATAAAAGAGGGACAAAGTCATGAAATATGCTAAGACCAGAACTACTTTACAGATGTGATAGACAATTTTGTTTTTGTTTTTGTTTTTCATTCTGGTGGTTCGGAAGGTACTTTTAATGCCTTTCTTTCACTCAGAACGAGATTTCAGTTTTCAGGGTTTTTTTTTTTTCTCATTTGTCTACTTGAGGAAAAGCAGTGTAAAGAGTGTTCAACAAAATTCAGCAGCCTCTTGAGCATATTTTGATCCTTAAACAATGAGGATCTACAGTATTTTGCTAGCAAATAAGGAGATTCTTGACAGAGATGTGTCGTCAGATCATTTCTAGTATGATTTTTGTGGTTGTTCTTGACCTTTACAGATACACCGAGGAGTTAAAGGCTTCGTCCGGGACCTTCAAGGTAACCCAATTGCCAATGCAACCATCTCCGTGGAAGGAATAGACCATGACGTTACATCTGGTGGGTGTTCTCTGCCGTGATCTGGAGGCTCTAGTGTTATACACAGAGCACGATTACTTATTATAGTTAACAATTTTTATGCTATTCTAAGCAAAACAATTGAATGCCTTCCTGTCTCTTTACCTCCCTCTCCCCCAGCTTTGACCTAGTTAAATTTCCTTTGTGGGAGCGAGTCAGGCACTCTGGATGGCTGCTGGCTTAGAAATTGGGGTGCAGCAGGTGGCGCCCTTTCCTCAGCTGTCTCAGCCTGGAGCTGCCAGGTGGTGCCACCCACTGGAGATTCTGTGGAATTCCTGAGGCAAAGGCAGATGAACTAGCTGGAGTTGAATTATCAGTGTCTTTCCCTTCTGTCTTAAGTGCTAATAAGTTGTTAATGGGACGACCTCAGGAGGGAGTGAAAAGAGGAGGAAAGAAAAATGCCAGTGTCTAAGATTCCTCACACATTTCTTTATTTCATCTGTATGAAAAATCCAGACTCATTCAGGGTTAAACAGGATGTTAACAGAATTGAGGTGGATGTTAGCTATTTCTGAGTTCCAAATGCCGTTTCCATTTTCCCTATTTGGAGACAAGGATGTATTTTCCTGGAAAACCTACATAGTCCCATTCCATTTATCCAGCAACAATATGTTTTTATGTATAATCTACTCATTTATTTCTAGACCTTGTAATTAATGAACCTTTACCATATTTTCCAAACCACTCTATACCATTACTTCTTTCTTAACCTCCTCATTTATAACTTGTTTATTTTAAAAATCCTTAACGTTTCCCCTTTAAAGCTCCATTTATTTATCTATTTAACAAATATTTATTAAAACCCCAGAAGATGTGGCCAGCACATCTTGCCAACCAATATACCAGAATCTGTGCCAAGACATTGCTCCCTTAGCCCTCGGGGAGCCCAGACCTTGATCCCCTCTGCCACATGAAGTCTCTTCTGTCTGTGAACCCTGGTGCCATAGAGATATGATTTCCTCTGCATTCCATGGTATGAGAATTTTAGGAGAATGTAACGGGGGAAAAAACATAGGTAAGAGTGAAATCTGAGGAGTAAGAGTGAAACATAGGTAAGAGTGAAACTGTGGAACACTCCACCCCTTTGAGGGCAAAGTAGTAAGGAGGAATGGAGTCTGAGGTAGAGAGAGAACCAAGTGCATTTTCCTGGGAGCCCGGAAGTATTTCAAGATGGAGGGACTGATCCGGAGTGCCAGGTAAGCTAAACCTTTCGCATGAAGCAGTGTGGAGAATCCCGACAGAATCTGTTTCCACAGACCAGTGGGAGCCTGATCGGAGGGTCTAAGAGAGACTAGGAGAGACATTAGAAAAAAGAGAGTATTGACAAATCTCTTCAGACATTTTGCTGTAAAGTGAAAGAGATAAATGATGGCGCCTGTTGAAAGGAGATGTGGGGGTCAGAGGAAGACCAGAAGAGGTGGCCATGAGGGTTTTCTTTATTCTGATTTCATTTTCATAGTGAAATAAGATGTAAAGCATCTACTGGGAGTGAGGATGAAGAAGATGTGTCGGCGGTGTTAGGAAAAAGGAAAAAGTGTGAAATGTCCACTAGGTCTTTGCTACTCAAAGCTCAGCCCCCACCAGCAGGTGAATTCAGCACTGCCCTGGAGCTGGTTAGGAATGCAGAATTTCAGGCCTCACCCCAGGGCTAGTGAATTAGAATTCGCACAGTACCAAGTTTCCCAGGTGATTGATATGCACTGGTCTAGGAAGATGGGAGTGTGAAAGGACCAGGGAGGAAGGGACCAGAAGGAAAGCAAGGCAGTTCCATGCCCTCGGTTAGGTTGGTGTGTATGTGTCGGAGACTGATGAGCGTGACGGTGTGTTTCTTCTGGCTGCATGCAGCTGGTGACAGGCGGAGGGCCGAAAATTATCCAGGATTGGTGGCTTGCCAGGCATGTATAACCAAGAGGGAAAAGCAAATGAGTTGAAGGCACGTGCTTTCAGTGATTATAGGGTGGCCAGGGAACCTAACCTAGGTTAGGAGGGAGCTGTGGACATGTGGGGTGAGAAAGAGTGTGAACCTTACTTCTGCTTAAGAATTCTCCGGAGAACTTACTGAAAATGCAGTCCCTCCAAGACCAGCACTCCAGAACAACGTATTCTGAATCTTCAGAAAGAGATTTCTCACAAGTTTCTCAGGGTTCTTTATCCCTGATGGATAAAGAAGATGTGGTATATACATACAATGGAATGTTACTCGGTGATCCAAAAGAATGAAATCTTGCCATTTGCAACAACGTGGATAGAACTAGAGGGTATTATGCTAAGTGAAATAAGTCAAAGAAAGATCAATATCATATGATTTCACTCATATGTGGAATTTAAGAAACAAAACAGATGGGGAAAGGAAGGAAAATAAGGTAAAAAGAGAGAGGGAGACAGACCATAAGAAACTCCAATACAGAGAACAAACTGAGGGCTGTTGGAGGGGTGTTGGTAGGGGATGGGCTAAATGGATGATGGGTATTAAGGAGGGCAATGTTGGGCTGAGCGCTGGGTGATGAGTCACTAAATTCTACTCCTGAAATAATTATTACACTATATATTAACTAACTTGGATTTAAATAAAACTCGAAAATTATAAAATAAATAAATAAAATCTAAAAAACAAAACAAAAAACAAGAACAAGTACCTCAGGTTTCTGATGAGGCTTTCTTGGACCACACTTTGTGAAGCACTGATCTAGACTTACACCATTGGGTCTTCATGTCAAGATACTTGGCCAGAATCAAAACACAGCATCAGATGCCCTGACTCCATGTTTGGGGGCTTTCTATATCTTTTTACCTGTGGCACACCTGACATGATTATGAAGATCCATTATCTTATAAGATTTATTGACAATTTGACATTAGTATTTGTAAAATTGCTATTAGAAATTACTTCCTCTAAGAGAATGTAACACTGATTTCAATGGAATGTTATCAAATTCCATAAACATTTACTTTCAAAATAGGGAATCAAAGAAATTAAATGGAGGTATACTGGGTATTCCTAAAATGGCATAATTATGTGATTTGATATTTTGTTTCCTTACAGCAAAGGATGGCGATTACTGGAGATTGCTTGTACCTGGAAACTATAAACTCACAGCTTCAGCTCCAGGGTATCTGGCAATAACAAAGAAAGTAGCAGTCCCTTATAGCCCTGCTGTTGGGGTAAGAAATCATAATTGCTAAGATTTATTAAGCAATTAATATGTGTCAGGTATATTTAAGTGATTTATATTTAGTCTTCGTAATAACCCTATGAGGTAGGTACCACTAATACCCCCATTTAACAGATGAGAAAACTGAAGCTGGCAAAGTTAAGTGACTTGACCAAGGGCTCCTTGGTTGATTTTATACCATTCAATGTGAAGCTCCCTTATTGCTTCTCAGTTTTTTGAAGACATACCCAAGAACATCAAAGACAACTTAAAAAAATTAAACTTTTTTTTGCCACAGTGATTTCAGTTTAAATGAGATTTCTGTTCCATTTATCTTTTTATTTCCAGCATCCAATATAACACTTTACTGAATGAGTATTTGGAAAAATTGATCATGCCTGCAAGGTGATTTTAGGCATTAACCAAACTTTTATTAAGCACATATTATGAGAAAGACCCTCTGCTAAGCGGTATCAAAAAGTGCATCTCATTTAAGGAGGTACCACCTATTTTGCTAGGAAGGTGAGGATTCTACTGCTATCTTTGCATTACATTTTTGGAACCAGGAAATGGCCTGCAGACTTTCCAGTCGAAAGACTTACCTGTAAAGAATTTATTGCATTTTTGTTCATGCCCCTGAGTTGGAGTATAAGGGCTTGGTTTTGCAAACAGAATACCTTGAGTTTTTTAACTGATGCTTTGGTTTTCTTTGTGTGTATGTGTACATTAGGCTGTATATGTATTAAAATCAGGAGATAAATTTGGGCAAATGAAACCTGGAAAAAAGTAGCCCCAGAAATAGGTTGTAAAACATTTAATTATTTGGATCTTAGCCTTTCTGGCCTGCGTTACTTCAAGGAGGTAGTGAGTATAGTCATATTCCTAAATATCTAGGGGCTTAAGTGGCCAGATGAAGGAACTCTTGGTTCCTTTTTTTTTAAACATCATTTTTATTTCTGATTCATTTTTCTGTTTATTTATTTGCTTAGTTTTTTGAGACAGAGATAGAGTGACAGAGAGAGGAAGCACGCTCGTGCATGCGAGCAGGGGAGGTGCAGAGGGAGAGGGAGAGAGAATCTTAAGCGGGCTCCACGCCCAGCAAGGAGCCCCACAGGCAGAGCTTGATCTCATGACCATGAGATCCCGATCGGAGCTGAAATCTGAAGTCAGAAGCTTAACCAACTGAGTCACCCAGGTGCCCCAAGGAACTCTTAGTTCTGTTTGCAATGGGGACAGAAGTATCTAGAGGTCCTGAGAAGGGTTGGGGTTGGGGAGTACAGATTTTGAATAGCCTTTTGTGTAGATGTAGGGATTGTCCACAGACCTGATGAAAACTCCCAGTTCACACTGAGAGTTGAGTTCCTGGGCCCCTGGCCTCTGTGGTTGTTTGGAGATGTATGTGCCTCCATCAGTTTCTTTAACAGATTCAAGATTCTAGAAAGCAGAACTTATGGTTTGGGACACCAGGACACTGAACTACATTCTTCCATATTTTCCCAGCTATTAGGAGAAAACTCAAGGTTTATAGGAGAAGCTCAGTGAAGAGTCAAAGTTAGAAAATTCATTCTAAATTACATCTTCTTATTGGAGGGAAAATTGACTTAAAAAATCTGCTTTTAAATAATCTTACAAGGCTATTAGATCAAAGCACATTTCAAACATAATGGCTTTTGATTTTTTTTTTCCTCTGAAAGTATCTTTTGTTTATCACAAGAGATTTTTAGGATATACTATATATAGCTCAGGTGGCTATACTGAGCTTATCCTATAAGATCTAAAACTGCACTAATTTTTTTACTTAATTTCAGCTTTTAAAAGTACACATGCAGTTAGTAACAAAATATTCTTGTTTTTCTCCTTTAGGTTGATTTTGAACTGGAGTCATTTTCTGAAAGGAAAGAAGTGGAAAAGGAAGAATTGATGGAATGGTGGAAAATGATGTCAGAAACTTTAAATTTTTAAAAAGCTTCTAATTAGCTGCTTTTAATCAATCTATCTATACAATGTAGTATGATGTAATGTGGCCATTTTCTTTTAGATCTTGTGCAATATTTAACATTGATTTATTTTTAATCATTTAAATATTAATAGATATCACTTAAAATAAACAACTAGACTTTTAGGTAAAAGTATAAGAACTTGGTCTGTTTCTTCTCATATAACATTCATTTTCCTACATATATTACATGGAGAACTATAGGAAAGGTTTGAGTGATCTGCCATTTTAGACTTAAATGAAATATTCCACGTGTTATTTACGATCCAGAAGTTTTTGAGTAATTCTGGCTTTTAAAAACTAATGAAGTCCTTTTAGTGTAATGGTAACAGTGCCACATAGTGAATGCCACTGAAAAGGTCAACAGCTACATTTTGGTGTTGTGAGCATTATACCGCGAGACTTACATAGTTCAGTATAAATTGTCATTTGTCTTCTGCTGACTAGCTGTATAAGCATGATCTTGTTAATGCATTTTTTGGATGGGAAGGAAAAATAAATGTTTAGAAAGGGATTTTATGATGAGAGTTGACTTCCTGCTTGCACATATGGGGGCGATACTGTTATATTGTTCAGCCTGCTAACACTACTTAAAAGCTTAGGGTTTTCTCTTGGCTGTAGATTGGTCTAGAATTGTATTCTGAATGAATAAAGGTAAAAAAAAATATCCCCATGGTCTTTATTTTAATTCTCTGTGATTTTTGGTCTAGAGAGGTAGTCTTGTCATTAAAAAGTGTATTTCCTCGATAATGGGCTCTCACTTGTTAATCCTCGCCGTTTTAAAATTTGACTGTGATGGCTGTTTGCCAAGCACAGTGCAAACTCCGTGTATATTACTGTGGTGGACAAAAGGTTTTGAATCTATGGATCTTATGGATCAGTTTTGGACATAAGCTTTAAATATATGTACACAGAAATGAGTATGTAATTATCCATTGTGATAAGTAAAATGGCAGGAAGAACAGGATGTGCAGGAAGAGAGCATGATAGAGAAACTTAAAATGAGACCAGCTGAGGGGACTCAGAAATAACCTCTTGATGTATGTAAGCCCGGGTCCAAAATATGAGCAGGTGTGAGCAATGCAGTGACTGAGTGTATGGGGGTGTGTGTGTGTGTGTGTGTGTGGTGGTGGTGGTATGGTTGATCAACATCCAGGTATGGGTTTTTGTTAAAGTAGTGTTAACTGTTGTAATACTAGAACCACAAATATATAATGGCTTAAGCACAATCAAAGCGTAGTTTTGACTCAGACACATGTAAGAGATACCTGAAGTCATTTCCACCCATGGCTTATTGCCCAGAGCTAGTCACACAGCCCCGTTGGATGACAATATTTAGTGAGCAACACTGTCACTAGTGTAGCTCTGCCTTCTGGTTGCCAACATAGGTTTGCTGTCCTTTCTTCCAAATATAGAAGTCATTTAACCCCGTAACAAGTGAGGCAACTTAAATCAAGGCCTTGAGCTTCAAGTTTGGGATTTCTGAGTGATCCCACAATAACCTCTATATCAGATCAGCATGTGGCCCCTCTTGCTCCACAAATCTACAAACAAAAAAGGTTATTGCATCCTTCACTCCCAACATACAACAGAATAGGGTCAAGATAATGTCATAAACCCTCCAACTTGAAATGGTGAGGAATGAGAGGTGCATAGTATCCACTGGTCTACAGCAATTCTGAAATCTTGCCAAGTGGGTATTCTAGGCCTCCTCTTCTGGGGATGGAGAATGGTCCTGGTTTCAGAATTGATTCTGGACTCTGGAAGGTGCTTTTCTGCTTTTACTCTGCAAGACCGTGATGTGACACTCTTGAACTCCTTCTCTGTCTTTCATTTAAGACCTAGGTTAATGGAGGTGCACCACCTGGTATATGGGACCTCCCCAAGTCACTGAAGCAGATGGAAAGAGAGACTGAAGAATCAAGAATGGACCTTTTATTGACTTAGCCTGGGGAAGACACATGTCAGCTCTTCTCGCAATCTGTTGGCCAGGGCTAGTCATATGCGTTTGCCTAACTGAGCAGGGTGAAGGAAATATGGAGGAACAAATAGAATATCTGTCTCTGCCACCAGACCAAGTCAGCTACGCATTCAGCTATTGGAAGGAAGGTGTTCACTCCATGTAGTCTTGCCCTTGAATCTATTTGTTATGAAACAGGGTTTCAAAGGTCTCCACTTTCCTGGCCACGCTCTCAACATGCTCTGATTTATCAAATGAAGGGTTTAGAATCGAGTGCTGTTGGGAGGGAAATTCCTCTTGGTCAGTGTTTCTCTGTTGAAGGACCTCCACTGGGATAAAACTGGCCTCTGTTCCCATGTCTCACTCACTCTTCCTACAGTGAAGTCAATCACTTAATTGTTAGGTGATGGCAGATAAGCTAACCTAATCGGGTGAACAAATCTATCAAAGGACTGTAAGCTTCCTCTTTCCCTTTCTTCTCTGACCTGGACAGAGGCAGTTCCAGACTCTCCCTTAGGTGCTGCGGTAGGCTTTGGGTGTGTGCGCAGGGACAGGAAGGGCTTGTGGGCATAGAAAATTAATAGGCTCTTTGTACCACAAATCTAATGTCACTTTTTCCAATTAGTTTATCAATAACAAAGCCGTTTAACCTGTCTGTTGGTTTCCTGTGTCTTACTTTTCAACTGGTTCTGAACTCAGGAATGGAAGAAATGGGTACTATATGTTGGATCCCTAAAATTTTAAGAGGTATAATACTTTAATACATGAGGGGTTTCTGTTTTTGTTTTTGTTTCTTTCCAAAAGTCAAGAGGGACCAGCTGCTATCTCATTTTGGTTACCATACTTCTCTTAATACACTCTAAAATGGACAGACATTTTTTGGAGGTTTTATGTCACATTCCTGCCTCATATAAATTTAGCATAAATGAAAACTCTGTGTTAAAGCTTTGATTTAGTTTGAAAGTAACTGTTAGAGCAGGTAAGAATCTGGAGGCTATGAGGGCTGAGGATTAACCAGATCTGGATTATGAACAACGGAGCTAAATTGTTGTAGGTAACAAAAATCAGAAAGGGAGGGGGCTGGGGAATTGATTTTCATGAAACAATGAACACATTTTAAACTGCTTTTTTCCCCTTCATAGAGAAAATCAGACATGTTATGGAAGAAATAGCTAATCTCCACTCACATTTTGATTTTCAATTCTTTGCATAAACAAAGATAAACATTACTTGCAGAAAGGGAACCATGAACTTTGATATTCATATTTTATTTATACAACCTCTGAAATCTTTCCATGATTTGGTATTGCGGGAGGCTAAAAAATCATCACTTGTTCCAACATATGACTCAACTTCTCTTTTCTAAATCCTCATGAGGATTTCTTCTGTGGATAAAACTGGACAGCCTTTGGAGTTTCTGCCTCAGAAATGTCAAGATAAAATGTACTTGGACCTTTAGTTCAAAAATAAATACACTACATCCTGGTCTTGCTGTTCTTAGGTAAATATCATTTCTGGTGCTTACAAATGTTCTGATTCTCTACCCTTTGCTTCTTTTTACTAGACAGCCAGTGAATCAATTCAATTATAACAGGGGTTTCCAGGGTAGTGTATAACTTTAGTTTCGTGCGATTAAATCATTGAAACATTTCCTGAGGATCAGTGGTTTTTTTGTAACTTTTTTTTTAAAGTTTATTTTTATTTATTTTGAGAGGAAGCTAGAGAGAAAGCAGGGGAGGGCAGAGAGAGAGGGAGATAGAATCCTAAGCAGGCTCCGTGGTGTCAGCTGGGAGCTGTCCACGCTTTGTGTTGGGCATTTGAAATATAGGATTTTGAAACCCCACCACAAAGCTGTAAGCTAGGAACTATTATTGCAACATTGCTGTTGAACAGATGAAGAAATAGGTTCAGTATTTAAGCTAAATTTTTTTACCTCACAGAACTGGTAAGTGGTCAGACCAAGATTAAAACTCATGTCTGTCTGATTCCAAGTGTGTTTTTACCCTACTTTGTTTCTTTAAAAAAAATTTTTTTTAATGCTTATTTATTTTGAGAGAGAGAGAGTGCGCGAGCGTGAGCAGAGGAGGAGCAGAGGGAAAGGGAGAGAGAATCCCAAGCAGGCTCTGCACTCCCAGCACAGAGCTAGGTGTGGAGCTCAAACTCATGAACCGGGAGATCATGTCCTGAGCTGAAGTCAGACGCTTAACCGACTGAGCCACCCAGGCGCCCCTACCCTACCTCATCTCTTTAGCATGACCTGGAAAGGACTGAATTCTTGATGAAACATATCTTTGTTTTATATTCCTTTGACTACTTCACATGTGCTGATCACTACACTTCTGGGTTCTGAGCACGATTTATGACCTACCCTTTAAAGATAATTTTAAAACATTTTGCAAATAAATACAAGTTCCTGTTTTATGGCTTCTTGCTATGTAGAATTACTAGGAATCCAGTTAGTTTGGTCCTGTTCCCTGTGGACATGGTGATGTTTGGCCCAGATATTATGCTTGACCCCAACATTAATGCTGTGAAGAGACACATTTCAGGATGCCAGGGCACGGCCAGTAACTTAACAGCAGAACAGGGCATGTGAGGATAGAATGATGTGGCATCATAACTTCCTCCTTGCCTCTCACTTGCCCCATGGGGGCAGGGACTTCTGGGAGCCTGACCAGCTGCAGGTTCTGGTTGCAGAGGTCGTGTCTCTCTTGAAGTTGTAGTCAGGGCAAACTACAGCAAGGTAGAGTAGGAGGGTAGAAAATTAAGTATTACGGTTCCTGAAATCAGGCAGAAAATTGATGAAGACAGTGCTTTGATAAAGATACAAGCTAAGCGACACAGTCCCTTAGTTTCAAGGTGGCTATCCTTGGATAGTGAGGCTTTTGCTCCTGGACATTCGTTCCTGGTCAGTCTGTCATCCTAGAAGGAAGGCTGGCAAGGAGGACCCGTGTTGCACATATTAAATTAATTAATATATGTAAAGCACTTAGAAAACTGTCTGATATACAGCAAGTGATAAAAATGGAATTGCCTTCATTATTACTCAACAATACATGACTATTATTCAAAAAAGTGTGGTTATTTCTATTCCTACTACCTTCACTGCCAGGTTAAGTTATGAGATTTGCTACTTAGAAGCTGGGACCACAGAAGAAACCCAGGTAAAAGACCCACAAGTGGGACCAGCACTTGGGGATGAGGTGAAAGCCTAGCTATTATAAGAGTGATGGTGTAATATTGGGGTAGAGATAGGATATAAATATGCCTATGTTAGATCAAGATCAGTTAGGCAAACGCAGTTCACCTGAGTCTGCTGATGGTACTCAGTGGAGAGCAGAAATAAAGAGGCATAAAACTGGCCGAACCTCATGTAAAAAGGTATTCTTTAGTAATAACGTTAGCATCAACTATAGTCGTATTTAGATACCTTAAAAATTATTTAAATAATTATTTGTATTTTTTCTACTTGCTGTTGTGTTTAATCAGCAATATGAAGGTCATCTGATAAAATGAAAAAGAGAGACAAAACCATAATGAATTTATACCTCAAGATTTGTGAGGTCAGTGTCCAACTTGCATTGTGAAAGCTTAGTGCTTCTGAAATGTTATCGGCTAAGTGTCCATCCGGTGATGACAGTGACCGAAGATGGAGAGATTGCCCAGAAGTTCTGGGTGATTGTGCGTGTCTATCTGCAGGGATTTGTCGGAGGAATGAATGCATGTTCAGAGAGGAGAGAGCACAGTGACAGGTGAGCGGCATACACTTGAACTAAAGTGCTCCAACATCAACCTATAAATAAAATCAGAGCCTCATTGGCAGCATGCAATCTGACACAGAAATGTAGTGGGAAGAAAACACTTCCCATTGCCATCGGTGCAGATAACCATGCACTTCTACTTCGTAAACTCCCTCAACACACATTTACCTACTGCAGTTGCTACAAAACAGGAAGAAATACAGTCTTTTTGTCATAATTATTTTCTACGTAATTTTTGAGAATTAAACTTAATGGCTTGGTGTCTTCAAATTGATCTGGTTGAAATCGTATTCATAGACTTAAGACTGACACATGAATAGGGTATTTAATGAATTACTAAGACATCACAGGTGATTATTAGAAGACAGAACATAACACATATGTAAAATATGTAAACCAGAAAATGACATAATGACTTTTTTGAGTAGCTGAATCAGCGGTTGATTAGCCAAATTTCATGACTTTGAATATCATAATAATACGTTCTACCTGGGGCGCCTGGGTGGCTCAGTAGGTTGAGTCCGACTTCGGCTCAGGTCATGGTATCTTGGTTTGTGAGTTTCA
Source organism: Panthera uncia (assembly GCF_023721935.1). NCBI lineage: Eukaryota > Metazoa > Chordata > Mammalia > Carnivora > Felidae > Panthera > Panthera uncia. The sequence goes on from NC_064811.1 coordinate 139,334,518, forward strand.
GCCCCATGTCTGGCTCTGTGCTGACAGCTCAGAGCCTGGAGTCTGCTTGGATTCTGTGTCTCCCTCTCTCTCTTCCCCTCCCTGCTCGTGCTCTGTCTCTCAAAAATAAATGTTAAAATAAAATAATAGTATGTTCTTCCTATTGTCCTGATTATGTGACTTACAGTTTTTCAGTGAACTCTCTGACTAAAACTGCTATTTCCTCTTACCTACATTTACACTAATATTTATTCTAGAAATTCCTTAAAAAATCAGCCCTGATACTACCAGGCACATTCCCATTCCCTGCCCTTGCAATGAAACAATCTCAAAGCAGCTGGCCATAGTCATTGGTCTACTGCTGTCCTTTGCTCCAGAAACTTCATTGCAGCTTCTCCTCTGTGTTTATTTTAAATCTTACATTTGAAGAGCAAGGTGGTGAGAAAACAGCATTGAGTCTAACCAGAGCTTTGTAGATTTGTTGCTGTGGCTTATCTGGTTACATGAACCACTGTTATGGGATTTGGGGTCTCGTGAGGGGAGATGAAAACGGTGGGTGGTGTAGCATTCTTTGCTTTAAACCTAAAATACACTTTCTTATGCATTAAATACACGGAGGTATTTCAAAGCCAAGTATGGGTGTAATTAAAGTGAGAAAACGCCAGCTTAACGTGCACACCTCCAGGTCCCAACCACCACATGTGCTCTTTGTCAATCCACGGGAGGCACCAACAGATATGCAGAGCTGACAGGCAGACATGAAAAGGAGGATTAGATGCTGGATTTTTGGTTGAGTGCTTTGCCAAGTGGAACAGGCCTGCAGGCTCCTGCCCGCACAGACGTGGTCATAGTATCTCCTCTTCCTCTTATTCACCCGTGCAGAAGTGAGAAAACGCCCCCCGGCTATCACAGCACCAGACTCTAATTGTGAAGCTGAGGCAGCCGTGAACCACCCATCCACGTGAGCTGTATGTGGCCTTCTTAGGTGCTTGGAGAACGTGCTCATTACAGACAGATGCTTTGGGATTGCAGCTCAACAAACAAATGGAAAAGCCGAAAGTAATTTTTTTCCCCACTTAGGAATCATTTTCAAACCCAATATCGTCTTGAGTTTTTGCAACCTAAAATACGGTGCCCATTTCTCTTGCATTTCTACTTTTCTGTTTTCCTGATCTCCTGTCTCCCAGATACATTTTGTCTGTCACAGGCTTCCGTAACTTCCCTTTGCCTGGTGTCTGTCCTTCTCTTCTGCCTCCTCTATTTTTCTTCCTTTGCTCTCTCTCCCTTTGCCTTTCTGGACCTCTCTGGGTCATGGCCACATTTAGGCAGAAAAGAGGCTGAGAGCAAGCTGTGCAGACTGTCTTCTTCCTCCTCCTTTCCTTGGGAAGGGGCCTTCCTCAGAAGGAGTCTTCCTAGCCTCAGCCATTCCCAGGGTGGGTTGCCTTCTAGAGAACCCCCTTGACCTTCTCCACAGCCATGTAACTCCCCCAACCCTGGCCCTGACCCCAAAGAGCACAGATCCTCATTTTGGAATCTGTCCTGGCTTATCTGAAACCAGGTCCCCTGGGCGAAACAAATTTCATGAAGAGTTAGGTTGCTTCCTTCACTATTGACAAATATGAGAAACTGCAACCAGATACATTAAATACTGGGAAGGATCGGGGCACCTGAGTGGCTCAGTCAGTTAAGCTTCCGACTTTGGCTCAGGTCATGATCTCATGGTTTGTGAGTTCAAACCCCGCATCAGGCTGTGCACTGGCACTGAGAAGACTGCTTGGGATTCTCTCTCTCTCTCTCTCTCTCTCTCTCTCTCTCTCCCTATCTTTCTGCCCCTCCCTGACTTGAGCTTTCTCTGTCTCAAAATAAAATAAATAAAAACTTAAAAAAAAATAAAACACTGGGAAGGATGAACTCAGAAGAGCAGGAAGTGTGGTGGAAAAGAAAGAGCCCTGGACGTGGCTCAAACACCCAAGCAGCAACCTCAACTTGTTGAGTGACAGGCTCGGTGAATGGGCGGGCACCTTTCAGAACTTCCATGTTCCCGTACTTAACTAGAAGACAGTTGTTATTAAGATATTATTAAAGTTCTTTTCCTAATAATCTCCTAAATCTATGAATAGGAAATTTCCTGTAGAACGTAAGGGAAGGTCAAAATGGAAAGCACAGGAAAATCTTGAGGTTGTGATTAAAATGTGCCATGGCTCAGAAATCGCTTTCTACTGGCCATGCTATGTGACCATAGAACGTGCTGACTCATAACTGTTGGTCATGTTGCCTCTCTGAGCACAAAACACGCTCAAGTCTTTAGACATACTCCCTCCACCACCACACCCTCACAGAGTGACTCCTAAGAATGTAAAGAAGCCTCTGAGTCAGACGAAGCAACCTTAGGGGGAGAGGAGTCAGTGAAAACTGGCCCTGATGATGGCGTACAGGTGCTGGGGCAAGAGGGAGCAGGGCAGTGGGGCAGGAATGCTCAGCAGGAGTCAAATCTGAACTATACGGGGATGCTCTGAGTCCAACCATGCCCTGCTGATATGGGACATATCTTATCCTTTCCCCCTCTCTCCCTCGCCCTCCCCCTCATCCTCTTCTCTCCATCCCTGTCTCTACGCCTATAGTTAGCTATGCCCAGGAGCTATCAGCACCTCATTCAGTTATCAGCCGCATCCAAGGTGGTTGGGGGGTAGGTAGCAGAACTCTGAGGGGATCCCGTCCCAGAACCAGGGATGTGGGAGAAAAGACAGGTAGGTAGAGGGTGCCACTACTGCCTTCACCTACTTTCTGTATTCAGAACAGACCTGCTTCTTTTTCATTTTTAAGAACCTCCTGTGAAAATGCCCACCTCTTAGAGTAAGCCTAAATAAGCTGTCTTTAAACTCCTCTCCATGGCTCAGATGGCACTTTGAAGTAGTTTTTCTGCTTAGTTATCCGAATAGTGTAGAAAAACAATGGGATTGTATGGCAAAACTATTGTGCTGTGGACATGTATGCAATTATGAGGATGTCTGTTTCCATGTTAAGTGTGTGTGCCAAATAATAGCAAGGCAGTTAAGATGCCTCTGTGGGAACATTGTGCATAATTTCTTGGGGGAAAAATCATTTCTGAATTTTAAAAAGGATATTACTTTTTTCTTGCAGGAGGTTGTTTTGCTAAAAGACAGAAGCAAGTATGAAACAGGGTCCAAGCGAGAAAAAGACTCTCCGCCTGAAGCTGCTTTGCGGTAACATGTAGCCACAAAGGTTCCTCAAGTATAAACATTCTTTGTAGAGTTCAGACCACACAAACTCTTAGTTTTAAAATATTGCAATTTATGTGAACTTCTGATAATTATTGAATGTCAAATTTTGTCCTGGTCTTCCATTCTTTTTCTCCTTCTCCTTCCCCTTCTCTTCCCCCCCCTCCCCTCTCCCCACTACCCCTTCCTACATCCTCTTCTCCTTCCCTTTATTTTTTATATTAAAAAATTTTTTAATGTTTACTTATTTTTGAGAGAGAGAGTGCTCGCTTCGGCAGCACATATACTAACATTGGAACGAGAGAGAGAGAGAGACAGAGCACAAGTGGGGGAAGGGGCAGAAGGAGAGAGGGAGACACAGAATCCAAAACAGACTCCAGGCTCTGAGCTGTCAGCACAGAGCTTGAACTCATGAACCGTAAGATCATGACCTGAGCTGAAGCCGGATGCTTAACCAACTGAGCCACTCAGGCGCTCCTTCCCTTTAAAGATAATCATTTGGGGTATAAGAACAGGCAAGTGCATGCTGGTTAGCTAGTGACTAAATAATTCAGGATGCAAATATTAACCTAAACTGAGAGTAGGTCTTTGCTGCTAGGAGGGAACAGTTGGTACTTCCCATTTGCTAGAAGTCACATTTAAGAGGAAGGAGCTCCTTTTATTTTTTTCTTTTCCCTCCATATGTACATACCATTGAAGAACCACTTAGCACAGTGCCTGCGTCATCATAAGTGCTCAACAAATACTATTATTAAGTCTTCTCTGGTTAATTTTGGCATCCTTTACCAGTGAGCTATAGGTGTGTGAGAGAGGGTATCACAGAATCTGCCAGGAAAATGAACTTTGGCTGTGTATCTAAGGTCTAGAAGAAATTACAACAGGACAGGATAAGCTCACGAGGGAAACAAATGAACATTTTGAGAACATGAGGGAAAGAAAATGAACATTCCTGTGCTCTTTCTGTGTCCCCATTTGGGTTCGGGTTGGCATGGTTTTCTCTGGAATCTCCTTTTGGAGAACCACAGTCCATTTGCTCCGACAAGCATTTATGCTCTCTGAGTTCCAAACAGCAGCTGGACTGAAGGGTGGGTGCAAGAGACAAATGGGGTGTGAAATAAAGGGGCAAAACAGTTATAGATTTGGTAGCCTGGCAAGGGCTGGAATGTTTCAAAATTGGTTTTAATGTTTTTTAATGTTCATTTATTTTTGAGGGAGAGGGAGAGAGAGAGAGAGGTAGAAAAAGGGCGACACAAAATCCAAAGCAGGCTCCAGGCTTTGAGCTGTCAACACAGAGCCCAATGCGGGGCTCGAACTCATGAACCATGAGATCATGACCTGAGCCTCAGTCGGACATTTAGTCAACAGAGCCACTAGGCGCCCTGCGATGTTCTACCTTTTTAAAAGAACTATGATAAGCAAAAAAGAACTTACGTATGTTTACAGAACTTGTAACCAGCTTAATTTTACATAAAATAATCGAAATATTTCTTAGACACATAACTGAATAGTGAAAAATCCAGAATTGTTCTGGCTAAACCATTAAAGAAATGAATATAGAGTGGGGATTTTTTTTCTTTTTATTTACAAAATAAGGAAATGGCGAACAGAAACTTGAGTCTGTCATGGTAAGGATATGGAGTAATTCAAAGGAAAATGGGATTTCCATTTAGCATTTAGTGGCAGTTTGATACGTTTCTGTGGAATTGGATTTGGGTTTTATTTTAGAATTTTTGTCTAAGATCAGCAATTCGTTTTTCAGGAGATCTCACGGAATCAGGTCATGTCAAAACAGAGACAACTCAGAAGTGAGATGGGACAAAGTGGTGGTGGACCATGGTCCCCGGGACTCAGGTGGTAGTGATGGTGATAATAATCATGATGATAATACTCGCGATGATACTCGCGATACTCGCGATGATAATAATAATAGTTGGCATTGTAGGAGGAGTTACTGTGCAAAAGCACATTTCCTACTGGGTTTCCTTTCCTCTCCCTAGAAAATCTAGGGAGAGGCCCATTTCACAGATGGGATCTGTGGGAATCTAGGGAGATGGAATTTAGGGAGATGGGTCTAGGGATCTAGGGAGATGAGATCCGTGGGAATCTAGGGAGATCCCCATTTCACAGATGAAGAAACCAAAGAACAGTTAAAAATGCTGTCGATTAGGGGGTGAGTGGTAAATCATGAAGCCTATGCTTGCAGTAGCCAGTGACCAGTAGTCATTTAGCATCTCTGGGATGTGCCCTTGTAAGCCTTCTACTAATAATCTTCATTAGGATTAACGTGCATTTGCTCATTGTTTCTGTAGTTACAAATCATTTTCCCACTTTATGATCCTGGAATATTCCTTTAGATGGGGGTTTCCCAGCCTCAACACTACTGACGCTGCAGGGGAAAATTCTTTGTTGTCGTGGGCTGGCCAGTGCGTTGTAGGATGGTTGGTAGCATCGCTGGCCTCTATGCATTTAGATACAAGTAGCATTCCCCAACTGTGACAACAACCAAAAAATGTCTCCAGATGTGCCAATGACCCCCAGGGCGGGGGCAAAAGAGGCTCTAGCTGAGAAGCTATGTTTTAGAGTGTTTAGAAAAGCTTCTGAGATCATCACAAAAATGTCCCATTCAAGGTAGTTATAGGAACATCTTATATCACCTAGGTACTGGTCACCTAAAAAATTCATAGTTTTTATGAGTACTAGTGAATGGTAGTGACACTGCCCCCCTCTCATTTTAAAAAGATAAAGATAGGGGCACCTGGGTGGCTCAGTTGGTTGAGCGTCCGACTTCAACTCAGGTCATGATCTCGCGGTTCATGAGTTGGAACCCCGCGTCGGGCTCTGTGCTGACAGCTCAGAGCCTGGAGCCTGTTTTCCATTGTGTGTCTTCCTCTCTCTGCCCCTCCCCCATTTGCCCTGACTTTCTCTCTCAAAAATAAATAACCACAAAAAATAAGATAAAGATAACTCATCCCTCCTGAAACCATTACTTCTGAGAACAGCTTTTCATTTGACATATTTTCACTGAAGCACAGTAACACCAGCGCATTGATGCTGATATGGGGTCTATCATCTACGGTATACATGGTCGTCTAGTTTTCTAAGGCTGCTATATAATAAACCACCACCAATTTGGATAGCTTAAAATGATAGCTATTTACTAAGTCACAGTTCTGGGACTAGAAGTCCAAAATCAAGGGAGAGGTGGGGCTGTGATGTCTTCAGAGCCTCTAGGGGAGGATCCCTCCTTGCCTCTTCCTAGCGTCTGGTGGTTGCTGGCAATCCTTGGCATTTCTTGGTTTGCAGATGCATCGCTTCAATCTCTGCCTTTGCAGTCTTATAGTGTTTTCCCTGGGCCTGTGTCCAAATTCTCCTCCTCTTATGAGGACACCAGTCATTGGTTAGGACCCACCCTAATCCTGTAGGACCTCATTGTAACTTGATTACATGTGCAAAGGCCCTACTTTTAGATAAGGCCATGTAAACAGGAACAAGGGATTAGGACTTGAACATATATTTTTGGAGGATCCAGTTCAATACACAACGCGTCGTCTATTCCCACATAAGACAAAACGTATAAAGGATCCTTGTCGAACTATTTTTTGTTTCTCCTTCCAGCTCCATCTCTACTTTTCATGCTCTGTCCTGGACTACATACAGGCACTCCTCTGCCTTTGGACTTGTGATTGGGTGACACCAAAGGAAGATGTCAAGGTTGGAGGTCAGGAGGAATGTGTGCCTTCTTCCCCAGGCTACCTCCATTCCTTGGCACTGAGTGTTGTCTCCATTCTTCCACCAAATACCACCAATCTTGTCAGTGGCCCTTGCTGTACGGCTTCTCTCTCTCAGTCTGTCCCCTCGCCCCAGGCTTAGGGTGGCAATAAGTGGCTCCTCTGTTTCTGGCTCTAGGGCTGCCCCATGCCTGTCGCTTTCCCTGGTTTCCCTCAAGTCTGTCTTCTACTGTCGTTAACTCTCCCCCTGAGCTAAGAGGGAGTGTGCCCTCTGGTCTCTGCCAGAGTCTGACTGCTTGCAGTAGTAAACACAGCAATAATTTGTTTAGAAATAATGTCTGTGCCTGCCTCTTTAAGTTACAGACCAGAACTATGTTCCAAATTCATATTTTTCCTACCTCTTACATGAACAGATGAAGTCTCTGACAGGTTGGCTCTGGGCCACATCAGATGAAGACATACAGTCTCTTCTGTTTAGTCTTCTGGAACAACTGTAGTAAAGAGGCACCGGCCTTTGCAGGGCAACAGTCTTCCCTCTTAAGAACAATTCACTGTTTGCATCCGTCCCCTCTTTTTTTTTTTTTTTTTTTGCTCATGACATCTCATTTGCCTTTGGCTGCAGCAGAGCACAGGTGAGGAAAATTGGTCTCCTTGTATTTTGGAACCAAACCAATCAAAGCTTATAAATCATTCATCAAAATGGAAAGAAACTGAATTTCTTGGTTGGCCCATAGCAGCCCAAGCCAAGTCAGGTGCCATTAAGCAGCTCTCCACAGAGGGTAATGTAATGTCAGGGTGGGGCTCTGTGGCTCCCTCTCTCCCCCTGTGAATGGACATTGCTCCTTGGGGACCAGGTCTGGGCTACATCTGAGCCCACTCACTGGAGTCTTGCAAAAGTACTGGTGAGTAGGAAAGAATGTCACCTTGTTGATGGTAAAAGCAGCACATAATAAATATTCACTTTCTCTTTTTTTCCTTCTTTTCTCATTTTCCCTACTTTTAAAAGGCAAGTGGGAGAGGGGAGCTGAGGCAGAGCGGGAGGGGAGGACTTTGGAAGGAGGAGAGAAAACATCGTAGGTCTTGGAGACGGAAGGGGGACTGGTGGGGTTGTGGAGCTTTGATGAAACTTTGTTGGCTCTGGAATGTTTGCTCATAGACTTTTGGTTTGACAGTGTCTGGGGGGCCCTGGAGTGTACCCTCCCTCCTCTTCTGCTGTCTTTTTGGCTCTGTGGAGGTATGAGGTGCTGGAAGCACCCGTCAATTCTGATTGGCAATTCTGAAGCATAGGTAGAAAAGCCTCTTTCGAACTTGGCACATCAGCCACTTTGTTCAGCGCTTTAGGTCCCATCTCCTGGGGGACACAAGTTCTAGCACCTGAGGGCTTGACTTCACCATTACCTTCAATAAAGTTAGCTTAACAAGCTTTTTCATGTATGCAAATTGGTTTTATTTTATAACAACCCTGTGAGATGGAGCAGCCGGGTATGGCATCTCCATTTATAGATGAGGACATTGAGGTTTGGAGAAGTTAAATGGCTTGCCCTAGATCACGCAGCTCACGCGTGTTTCTACCAGTGCTTCAGAATTGCCAAAGATCTTTTTGGAAAGTGGGGTTTAAACGCAGGAGTTATTCGACGATATTTGAGCCAGACGTAGAAAAATCACTCCAGTTGAGAAGAACACTCAAAGGTTTTTCTTTTAAGGTAGGGTGTTTGAATCTAGAGAATAGTTGCATTTTTTAAATGAATTAGAGCTTAAAAATCATGGGGCCAACATGAGTATTCTCGTTTTACAGATGACTATCTCTGACTCTCAGAGATGTTAAGTAATGTGTAGTAAAGAATTTGGCCTTGCCCAAAGAGAGGTCTGGCTTCTGCCCTTGATTTCTGGGAGGTGATCTATATCACACCTGATAGAATGTCTTTGTTTACAGTGGAGGCTGACCACGCCTGACAGTCTCAGGGTGGTGGCCATGCCAAAGAGATCAACCATGTGATTTAGGATGGGGGTCATAGGTTTTCAAAGTATCAGTTGACCTGAAGGCTGAGTTCAACCACGATGCCAAACAATGAATCCTGTCTATGTAATGGATCCTCAATAAAAACTCTGAATGTGGAAACTTGAGTGAGTACTCCATGTATATTGTCACACATTGATGCTGAGAGGGTAACAGGTCTCCAGGAAAATGGTAACTTCACATTTGGAATCCTTCTGGACTCTGCCCTATGCATAAATTGCTTTGCTAATTTTAATTTGTATCCTTGCCCTATAATAAACTACAAGCATGACTATAGCAGCTTTCAGTGAATTCTGAGTCCTCCTCATGAACTGTCATACTTGAGGTAGTTTTGGGAAACTCCCAAACTTGCAGTTGATGTCAGAAGCAAGGACCGTCTTTTGTGGACGTTCCCAAGATTGTAGTTGGACTCTAACTTCTTGCAGGTGGTTCCAGAAGTCTTGAGCAGACTTGGAAGCCTGTAGGACTGTGCCCTTGAACTTTGCAGTTTGGCTTACTCCAGGTGAGTAAGCTGTCCACAGTCACAAGAACCAGGTCCAGAAATGGAACTCAACTGCTTATAACACAAATACATATACTACTACATATGAAACCCCAAATGCTGTTATTTACTTATTGTGGTGTGTCCTACAGGAATGTCTCAACTAGTGAAGAAACTGCCAAATCATTTTGCAGCAACAGCAGTGACAAACAGGGCATCTAGAAAGTGGGAGAAGATATGGGGGAGTCAGTGCACCAGCTAGATGAGGCTAGCGGCAAGGGGGGAGGAACTGGGAGATCTTGGAATCGGATCAGTTGGCATATGGCAGGAAGCAAGGTGGTGGCTCCTAACACCTGACTTTATATACTTATGGGCAGTGCCTCAGGTGTGCTGAGATAGTGCTTCCATCCATCAAAAGCGGAAGTGGCTAAGCCCTCTCTAGCCTGTCATGCAAAGAGCTCTTAGGGCAAGATAGGGAAGTCAGCTTTGGATTTGAATACCCATTTCTTTAAAAAAAACAAACAAACATTTTTTTTAACGTTTATTTATTTTTGAGACAGAGAGGGACAGAGCATGAACGGGGGGAGGGTCAGAGGGAGACACAGAATCTGAAACAGGCTCCAGGCTCCAAGCTGTCAGCACAGAGCCCGACGCGGGGCTCGAACTCACGGACCGCGAGATCGTGACCTGAGCCGAAGTCGGACGCCCAACCGACTGAGCCACCCAGGCGCCCCTGAATACCCATTTCAATAGACTTCTGGCCAACGCTAAACCAGAGGGATAGGTTATGAGATTAAAGTATCACATATACCTTTTCTTTATAGATCACAAATTGTTCCTGCTTTCTTCCTGAAACTTCAATATGTCAGGAAAGGAGTACAGCTGCAAGAATAACAGTGTTTCCCACCTTGAAGCTAGTGTAAGATGTATTATAGTACAGCAAAGTAATCACCTTCAACAAGTTTCTGTTCACTGTGCCCAGAAGCCCCGGGAGGCTTTGTGTTCAGTCAGGCCATCTTTTCTCTTCAAAGAAAATAACAGAAACCATCGTAATCCTCCATAAAATCTGCTATAATGTTCTGCTTAACTTTGGGGCTTTTTGATAAAGCTATCAGTTTACTTGTTTTGACCAATTCGAAGAGATAATTTTGTTCAGCAGTCTGGCTGTATTAAAAGCAAACATTTGAATGAGTTATTTGACTATATTTTTAGGTAAAGAGCATCTTAAAATGATCATGGTGAATGGGTATGTAGTCATGGGGATTAGGGAAACAATGGAGGAAAATGGGTCACTGGGTACCCCCTTTGTACCAGCCACTTTTCCTACCTTATTTATTCTCACACCAACCTGCTAAATATGTGTTAATATCTCTGCTTTACAGATGATAAACTGAGGCTCAGGGAATTTAACCAACTTGCCAAAGATTATAAAAAATGGCAGAGACAACACTGAAACCCAGACCGTTTTGCTACCATCTGTTGACCTCTCATTATTCTCTGCTCTCTGCCCGTTAGAAATATAATCAGAAATATATTACACCACCAGATCATCCCAGGGGAATATTAATTTAGGAGTGTAAGTAAGAAATTCTGAGGTAGGCTCTAAATTTATCTCTGATTTATGGTATATGTGTGTGTATATCTTTTCCTCTGATCTTGTCCAAATGTGTAGAATTCAAATAACTTCAACATCTATTCACTAAATATAGTTTGTCCAACCATTCCTCCTCCTTTTCCTAGGAAAGATTGATTCCAATTTAGAACCTGCTATGGATATAAATACATTCACTTATATTTCCTTTGTATGTTATATAGTTTACACCCAGAAGTGCGTTGCACTATCTTTTGAGTATAGACATAATATACTAAGTGCTTCACTTTGGAGTGGTTGCTGCTTTGTGGGATTTGCAATTATATGTATTAATTGGCAATCTAGACTGGCATGCGAGATTTGGCATAATTCTGAATAATTCTACCACCCAGATCTTAAGGGTGGTAGGTTTCACCCTTCAGTCTCCATTCCTGAACCTCACCTAACCCCTTCTCTTGCCTCATAGTCACCTAATGCACCCCATCCTGTCCTTTTGGCTGCAAAAGGATGTCTTTCTCTCAAATGATGGAGGCTTTAGTCACACAAGTATTTACTGTATGTTTCAGGACTGCTCCCCATGTAAGGGCACAACGCCGAACCCAGTGGACCCAAATCCTGCCCTTAAGGAGTTTCTGTTCTTGCGGGACATGTCCACATCAAAACTTCTATTGATGAGTATTTTAGCTGTGTTTGAGGCAATTTGATTATCTTATTATCTTTGGATGCCAAGGTAGGACACGAAGGACTTACAGGGAGTCTTTTCTCGGGGGGAAAAAAACCCCAAAACACTGGTAATTTAAATATCCGTCTGATGAATAATATATAAGAGATATGTATCTACCTTTCCCCCTTTCCCCTCCTCTGAGATTCATTCTTCTTCTTCTTCTTCTTCTTCTTCTTCTTCTCCTCCTCCTCCTCCTCCTCCTTCTTCTTCATTTTGAGAGAGACAGAGAGAGAGAGAGAGAGAGAGAGCGCACGAGTCGGGTAAGGACAAAGAAAAAGAGAGGGAGAGAGAATCCCAAGCAGGCTCTGCACTGTCAGTATAGAGCCAGATGCAGGGCCTGAACTCACAAACTGCAAGATCATGCCCTGAACTGAAGTCGGTCACTCAACCCTACTGAGTCACCTTGGTACTCCAAGATGGGTTCTTTTAACTCGCGAATAATGAATTGTAGAAAGAATGTCTTACAGGGATATTTAAAATTAAACTATTTGTAAGTTCTAACATTAAAGGCTATTTTCAAATGTTTCTCATTTTTCCTTTATATATGTACGTTATATGTTTCCTGTGGGTGGCACTGGGGATAACAGTTGTTGCTGTTTACGCAGCCAACAAGTGAGAGAGTGGAAACTCAAACCTAACCCAATTCCATTCTAAGACTGGTGTTCAAATCTCTAAATTCTGGCTGCCTTTCTATACGTAGTTTTAACACAGCCATTACGATTGACATAAAACTTTGGAACCAGTGCTGTCTTATTTTGAAACTTGCAACGTCAAGGAAGAAGATTACAGAACAGACCTTTCAATGTCACTGTCAACCTAAAGTGGAGACAACCTGATGGGGGTTTATACACATTTAAAATATATTTCTGTGGTTCACCTTAAAACTTTTTGTACTTGTAGCTAGCTGGATATCCACAGTTCACAAGTCAAACAATATGTCAAGTAGGCCTGATGTTGCTGCTTAGAATAGCGTTCTCTTTGGAAACAACTCTTACGTTATGCTATGTTAGCATTTGGCATTACAAAAACAGACGAAAAACCCAAAAACTCTGTTGCTTTAATTTTGTACTGAATTAGACATCCAGAGGCAGTTGCATGCAGACCCACTAATGCCAAATCCAAATCTTTGCATAGCTGTAAATTTCAAAGAGAGAAAGCTAAAGCCTTAGGGACAACTTAATAAATTACTATCAATTTGTTTTGTATATATCTGTGCTCTTCTAAAATCTTATTAAGAAATAAAACAATCTCGGGCGCCTGGGTGGCGCAGTCGGTTAAGTGTCCGACTTCAGCCAGGTCACGATCTCGCGGTCCGTGAGTTCGAGCCCCGCGTCAGGCTCTGGGCTGATGGCTCGGAGCCTGGAGCCTGCTTCCGATTCTGTGTCTCCCTCTCTCTCTGACCCTCCCCCGTTCATGCTCTGTCTCTCTCTGTCCCAAAAATAAATAAAAAACGTTGAAAATTTAAATTTAAAGAAATAAAACAATCTCTTTAAAATTGCTGTTGGCAAATTTAAAAATAATCAACAGAGGAGATTAAGTGAGGATAGGTACGTTTTCTCATATTGAGGTAGTGTTAGAACTTCTCACTGTCCTTTTATTGAGTTTGGATATTGTTAGCAGACCATTATCAACTTTATCATACCATCTGTTTCTAAATGGTTTAATTAGGGCGCCTGGGTGGCTCAGTTGATTGAGTGTCCGACTTCGGCTCAGGTCATGATCTCACGGTCTGTGAGTTCGAGCCCAGCGTCATGCTCTGTGCTGACTGCTCGGAGCCTGGAGCCTGTTTCAGATTCTGTGTCTCCCTCTCTCTGACCCTCCCCCGTTCATGCTCTGTCTCTCTCTGTCTCAAAAATAAACAAATGTTTAAAAAAAATAAATGGTTTAATTAAAGAAACACTCTGTCTTAACTTGCTTAAAAAAGTTGCAGATTGAAAAAGGAATGGGGGCAACATATCCCACTTTTTTTTCTGGTGAAGATTACCCACACAGACGTTCAGGTAAAGGAAATTTGGCATGGCTATCAAATGCCAGTGGGTGAAACAAACCAGAATGTCCACTGTCGCCTGGAATTTGCAACAGACAGTATTGCTTTTCCATGGATTAGCGTGTGGATTGACAACATGCTCCTCTACTTTTTGCTAGCATTATACGCTGACGGTTTTATTGGACAAACCCAGACTATGAGGTGTGAGTGTACTTGTATAGTTTAATATTCTGGTCGAATGAAATGCATGATAAAAATGTTATGATAATCATGCATAACTAAACTGTGTAATAATTAGGCAACTGGTAACCAATTTCCATAAGTAAGATCATTTGTGTTAATTTACTGAGACAAACTCCATTTCTACTTTTTAAAAATCATTTTAAAAGATTGATTCTATTAATAATTATTCTCCTATTTCTTATAATATATGTAATATTTTAGCAGTATTATCTTTACAAAAAAATTTTTTTTAATGTTTATTTTTGAGAGAGAAAGAGAGACAGAGTGAGCGTAAGGGAGGGGCAGAGAGAAAGGGAAACAGAATCGGAAGCAGGCTTCAGGCTCTGAGCTGTCAGCAAGGATCCCAATGCGGGGCTTGAACACACAAACTGTGAGATCATGACCTGAGTGGAAGTCGGATGCTTAACTGACTGAGCCACCCAGGTGACCCTCAGCATTATTATCTTAATCAGAATGTTCACCAACAGCGAAACACAATAACTGATACACATGAAAAGAGAGAGATTCTGGACTTTCTGTCTGGGAAGGCAAGGGAAATTGATTGGTTTTATATGGAGGGGGACAGAGATGACACTTTCTGGAACAAGGAAGACTCTCTGGGGTGCTTCTTGGTATTTTCACATGCATTTGTAAAAGTTAATGGAAAACTACAAAAGTGGAAGCAGGCAACTGGGGATTCAGACCCATCCATCACACATGAAGGTTTGGTCACCCTATCAGTTAAGAACCCCAAGTAACTGAGGTCCTGGGGGAGGGCAAAAAAAAAAAATCATGGAATTAGAAATAAAAGAAGGAAATTGTAAACATCAACGGGCCCCTCCCCCAAGTCTCTTGTATGTATGTATGTATGTATGTATGTATTTATAAGTTTATTTATTTGTTTGTTTAATATTTATTTATTTATTTATTTTTGAGACAGAGAGAGCATGAGGGGATGGGGCAGAGAGAGAGAATCCTGATGTGGGGCTCAAACTCACCAACTGTGAGATCATGACCTGAGCCAAAACCAAGAGTTGAGTGCTTAACTGACTGAGCCACCCAGGTGCCCCAAGTCTTTAACATTTAATCATTTCAAGCTCTTCCCTTCATTTCCTTAGTCCTACAGATGGCAATCGCTTCCTGCAGTTACTACCTGTATTATGTCTCTTTTCACCCTTTAAGTTACCTAGTTAACAATTTTTCATCTACTAAACTATTCTGGAAATCAAATTCTCTCTGTTCAAACATGGGGTGTAGTTTCTGCCTTCCTTAGGCTGGACCCTAACTGATAGAGTTCTCTTATTCCATACTTTATAAGTGCAACTCTACGGGCTTCAATCTTATAGTTCTATCCTGTTTCTTAAAATTTGAGGGGGCCTAAGCTGGTGAATTCCATCTTCCTAGTTATCTCAATAGGCCTCACAGCACTGTTCATTGATGAGGCTGTCTTATTTTGTGCCTTAAATATCAGAATGTAGGACTTGGGGAGCTACTGAGGAACCTCACAGAGTGTGGGGTGAGAAACAGAAAATGGGAGCAGGAAGGGGCAGGAATCACATCAGGCAGACTTGTTAGGAGCTGGTTGCAAGTTATGTACAGTGTGGTCACCATCTGTCCAGGGATGACAGCAGTGGGAATGAAAATAAAGATACTGAAACAAGTGTGAAGGAAGTGAAGAAAAAAAATCTCTGTGACAGAGGACTTTAGCCAAGGGACCTGGGTCCTACTTGCCAAGCAGCTGCAGCAGGATTGAGAGTCAGCATCTAGTCTGGGCCCAAACACAAGCCGACCTCTGTGTTTGCACATAGATACTTCCTGAACAGTGTGCAAAATAGACCATCAGTAAAGCCAGAACTCAAGAGCCTAATTAATTTATGATATTTTATGATGTAGACTGTAGCACAGGGAACACACCTGAAAGCACGATTAGAAATCGGCAGAGGTAAGTTAGTTTGGAAGATTAAAGATAAGATCTGAGGAGGCAGGAGTGAGAAAAGTCCCAGAGTACAGGCACAGAGATCATGACAAACAGGCTTGTAAAGGCATTTCATTAACATGGCGTCAGGCATTTCGGAGCATTCACTAATGCTTAAAGCACTTGATAGTGTTTCCTTCCCCTTCTGTACCTAAGAAAGTCATAGGTCAAGGGAAGCCCTTCAGTGTGTATTATATATGACAGCTTGGTAATAAATCCTCTCCAAAGGTGTGCCGGCCTTCAACCACCAGCTGCCTGTATGTCTCTGCCCTATAAGCTTCATTATTGCATTATTGATAAATAAAGGAAAAGGGGAGATAAAGATGACCTTTAACTGCATCCTTTGTGGTAACCATTTGATGCAGAATCCTTTAGTTACGTAAATTCTGGTCATGAGGTGTGTTGGGGGCAGGAAACAGGAAACATGCAAAAGTAGCTGATGGGTCTGTCAAGTCCCCATCATTCATGACCCTAATAAGTCAAGCATTTGAGTCACTCAAAGTTGGAAGATTGCTTAGCTTATCCCTCTTGCCACTGGCTAGGTTTTGGCAGCAAAGTAGTGGTTTTAGACGTGCAGTGAGGAGGCCAGGGCTCTGAAGATCAGCCATCCAGTTTAGGAACGCTCAAACGCATGAGGAACATGGAAGGATTCTGGAAAATATAAAGCTCTACAAAAGCTGGGAACTATCCCAGGAAGTGGAGAGAGGCTAGTGAGTCAGGAAACTCTGAACTGAAGTTCCCGTTCTGCTCAATGCCTTGTTTCATTCCACAAAGCACTGGTGGCCTGCCTGACGATCAGGCCTCATTTTTACTCATTCTTCCCCTGGCTTGGAGCACTGCAGCCACTCCATGGTCAGTTCCTGGAATGAGCCAGGCTGCTTCCTGTCTGAGGACATTTGAGACTCCTGATTCTTCTGGATAGAAGCAGGCTCCCCCTTCCCTCACTAGTCACTTTTGCCTTTGTACAGGGTTTTACCTCATCCTCTGGCTTTATATTTTATGCTACTTTCTCAGAGATGCCAGGCCTGGAGGAAAATGTATGCATTTGATAAGTATTTATAGAATGAATGAATGCTTTGTAGTGGCTGAAAGAGGTAAGGTGTATGAAGAATATAATGGAATGTTTGACAAACAGTAGGGGCTTCTGAATTACTGGTTTCTTTACTCTAAAGTTCAGGGATTTTGAAACAGTCTTAACCACACAGGAAGAGTTATCTTTAGTTGTAATCCCAATACCCATTAACCATTGAAAAGTTTTGCAATATGTATACACATATTATTATGATTCAAAACAATCCCATGAGAGACAGAAAGAGAACAGTGTTTGCTATCTCTTTTGATGGAGATTTTCTTTGTATTATCTTGCTTGGAGTCCTCTGAGCTTCTTCTGTGGCCTGTTTGCCTTTTACTAATTTTAGAAAATTGCTGTCCATTATCATTTCAAATAGTTCTTCCTCTCTTCCTTTTTCTGAGACTCCGACTACCTGTTTCTTTTAGGCTATTTAATATTGTTTCACAAATATTAGATGCTCTTTTCCATTTTGACTTTCTTTTTTTCTTCATTGTGTTTCAGTTTGGATCATTTTTATTGACCTATCTTCAGATGCATTTTCTTTTCTTATGTTATGTCCAACCTAGTGAAGGAATTCTTCATCTTTGGAACAGTATTTTTCACTCATTGCATTTCCACTGGGCTCTTCTTCTCCTCCTCCTTTCTCCTTCTCCTTCTCCTTCTCCTTCTCCTTCTCCTCCTCCTCCTCCTCCTCCTCCTCTTCCTTCTTCTTCTTCTTCTTCTTCTTCTTCTTCTTCTTCTTCTTCCTCCTCCTATTCTTTTTCTTCGAGTTTCCATCTCTCTGCTGAAATTTCTCATCTGTTTACAAAGATTGTCCACCTTTTCTACTAGATCATTTAAAATTTTAATGCTAGTTATTTTAAAGTCTCAGTCTGATAATGCCAACAACTTAGGCCATTTATGTGTCTGATTCTATTGACTCTTTTATCTCTTGACAATGTCGCTATTTTATATTTTGACAATGAGTCATATTTTCCCTTCTTTTGAATGTTGTATAATTTTGTTTTTGAGTGCTGGGAATTATGTGTAAAAGAGCAATAGAGATGGAGGTATACAATTTTTATGCTCAGTAATGGCATGCCTCTTTTATAAAGTCATCAGTGTGTGTGTATGGGGGGGAAAGCAAGTCAATATAGACTAGAGTTGAGTTGGGTTTTATTGGTGCGTTAGTGCATCAAAGTCTGTGAATTCCTTTTGCAGGGTACTGCTGCTGCCTTGTGCTTAGGGTGAGACCTGGAGCACCAAAGTTTCTCTCAGTATCTCTGTTCTATTCTCAGATTTCAGAAGCTCTGGCATGACTGTACCCTGGTGCAGAAGGTCTCTCTCCATGCCTTCTGCTAATAGTAGGTGATTATTCTTCGGTATTTGATGTAAGACTTGGAATCACGAGAAGAAGATTTCTTGGTTTTCCTGTACCAGTCTCAGTCTTAAGGAGGCCTATATGGCTGATCTTAGGGATAAGGCTTTTTCAAAATTCCTGATCCTCCCTAGTGGCAAACAATCCCTGCCTTCTTACTTGAAACAGGGTCTGGAGTACAGTTGTTTATTCTCAGGGACCTGGTATCAGTGCAAGGTTTTTTTTTTTTTTAAATTTAATGTTTATTTATTATTTTTGAAAGAGAGAGTGCGAGTGGGGAGGGGCAAAGAGGAGAGGAAGACACAGAATCTGAAGCAGGCTCCAGGCTCTGAGGTGTCAGCACAAAGTCAGATGCAGGGCTCCAACTCATGAACTTAGAGATCATGACCTGAGCCAAAGTCGGATGCTTAACCGAATAAGCCACCCACATGCCCCAGTGCAAGGTTTTTGATAACTGGTTTTTTTGCCTATATCCCTCCCTTCAACAGCAGCAGATGGCTTCAGTCTGCTGTCATTAAAGGATCTGGGATAGGCGGGTTTCCTGTTCTTCCTTCACTGGCAGACAGTTTTTATAAGGGCACTTTGTAGTTTCAAATTATTGCTTTTTCCAGATATATGTGTTACACCCCAAGAGTTCCCCAAAGAAAACACTAAGATTTGGGTGCTGACTTTAAACTTATGGAAAGCAGATAGTTCATCTAAATCTTCCCCACAGTCCTTGACAACTTGACAACTTCTCCTTGTAGATTAATTACAATTTATGTCATCTTTAGTTCTTACAGATCTGGTTTATTTTCTTGCCCCATTCTACCTTGTAGATGAGTAAAGGAGTCTTAAAAAAATTTTTTTTAACGTTAATTTATTTTTGAGAGACAGATTGAGACAGAACGAGAGTGGGGGAGGATCAGAGAGGGAGGGAGACACAGAATCTGAAGCAGGCTCCAGACTCTGAGCTGTCAGCACAGAGCCTGATGTGGGGCTTGAATTCACGAACCATGAGATCATGACCTGAGCTGAAGTTGGATGCTTAACCGACTGAGCCACCCAGGCACCCTGAGTAAAGGAGTCTTAATCAACTTTTAAATTAATTAATATAGTGCTTAGTAATTCTGAGAAAGTCAGGTGCACGAGGATAAAAAAAAATGTGTGCTCCTTAGAAGGGCAATGGCAGTCCTTTTAGTTACTAGGGATGCCATATGGAGGCTGCTTTAGCACATGCTCAACTGCATATGATGCAGACAAATTCCCATCTACAGATTTCTGGGGCTTCCAAGGTTAAGATTTTAAGATCACTTAAGATGTTAACTAATCTCTTAGAATGTTGACTTCTGGTCTGTGCTTTATCTCCTACATTATATATATACATTAATGGTCTTCAGGTGTGTTCTCTGCTTTTCCTTTGAGACACTTGCTTTTATAGCCTGGATCACACTTCTAGATCACAGACTTGTGAAAGCCTGATGCACAATCTCAGAATTAAGGAAGGAAAACATTTCATATGTCTTTTACAGCTATGTGTGTAAAACTTTTGTAATAAACAGAATTGTGAGAAATAAGAATATATCATTCTGAAAAAAATAATAAATAGCGAGCGTCTTTCGCCTATTTCTAAAGTAGAGGTATCTTCATAACTCATTATCCCGGTTCCTATTAGTCCTATGCTTGCTTTATTCGAGGAAATCCATTGTTCTGTACATACTGTAAGTTCACATTATTTTTTAAGTCGTATTCATTTACTTTTTCTTTCTTCACTTCGCATGATAAGCGATTCAAAAAGAGAGGGCATACTTTTTTTTTTTTTTTAACGTTTATTTATTTTTGAGACAGAGAGAGACAGAGCATGAACAGGGGAGGGGCAGAGAGAGAGGGAGACACAGAATCTGAAACAGGCTCCAGGCTCTGAGATGTCAGCACAGAGCCCGACGCGGGGCTTGAACTCACGGACAGTGAGATCATGACCTGAGCCGAAGTCGGACGCTTAACCGACCGAGCCACCCAGGCGCCCCAAGAGGGCATACTTTTTAAAAGCAAATGAATGTGTTCTGAAAACTTTCAAGATTCATATACATGCAGCTATGGTCACTTGATTTCCACCGCTTTGGGCTTTGCTCTGGCATTCCCCGGGCTTCCAAAAGAACTGCTGTCCAACGTGGCCCTTGGGTTGCTGTCAAGAGATCCCAAGAGTTCTCTCTGAAAGGCAAACAGAATACTACAGCACAGATGAATTTTGTTGTTGCTTCTTTCTTGAACATGTGTGGGTATGAGGATATGTATTCCCCATGTATGTGCACATGCAGGAATACTCCGTAGCCATGGCATGCTACGAGGCCATTCTGTTCCCTTCCTCTTCCTAAATGACTCAAAATGTTTGTGTTCTCATAACATTGTAACTCTGTCATTGTGTGTATCGCTGTTCATATGTATCACTTACATTCTCATTTGGGATGTCCCAGGCCACTCCCTGCTTTACTTGTGCCCTTCTAATCTTGAAGTCATTAGAAAAGCTTGACGTTGAGTTCTGAGTCACGTGAATCTGATTCAATAATTTCAAGAATCATGGAATTCTTGTGAGGATTAAATGATTTAACACATGTCAGATATTCAGTATAACACCTGGCACGTATTAAGTACTTAAGAGGTCTACTAGGGGAAAAAAAAAGAGGTTCACTATTGTTATTATCAGTAATTATTAAAAGTAGTAGTAAGAGTAGAGGTAGTAGGAGTTGCAGTGGTAACAGGTGTGGGCTGAAATGACCAATGGTTCCTTACACTGGATATACATATAAGTCTGTTTTATTATCTACAAAAGTAGCTTTTGGATATAACTTTGTTTCTGACAGCTCAAATCTATAATAAAACATCCTTTTGCAATTCAATTATTATTTACTAAATGCTTGAGCTATGTCAGATACTTCTCTAAGCTTTAGAAACCATACAATGGAGGGGACAGAATGAAAATTTAAAAAGGAACATGTATCATTTGAGGCAGTGATAGGTGATGGGAAGAAAATGGGACAAAGTAAGGATGTAGAAGGTAACAAGGGGAGAGTTTGGAATGAGAGGGTGTGTGATCTGAGGAATGGGTTGAAAAGATTGCTCCGATTCTATTTACCATTTTATTCTTAACGGTATTATATTTCAAAGTGTCCTGATTCTCTTGAATCCTTACCACATGGCACCGTTTAGCAGTCAGTGAAGGATCCCAAAGTTACCTACTCCTTTTCATTTTCAGCTTTATTAAAATATAATTGACAAATGAAAAGGTAAGATATTTAATGTGTACATCATTGATGATTTGATATACATATACATTGTGAGAGAATTCCCCCATCTAGTTAATGAACGCATCTATTGCCTCACTTATTTATCTTTGTTGTTGTTGTTGTTTTTGTCCCATGCTTTTACTGCATCTATTGAGATGATCATGATTTTTATGTTTCATTTTGTTAATGTGGTGTATCACATCAATTGATTTGTGGATGTCCAGCCACTCCAGCATCCCTGGAATAAATCCCACTTGACCATGGTGTATGATCCTTTTAATGTATTGCTGAATTTGGTTTGCTAATACTTTGTTGTTGAGGATTTTTGAATCTATGTTTGTCAGGGATATTGGCCCATAATTTAATTTTCTTTTTTTGTAGTGTCCTTGTCCGGCATCAGGGTAATGTCGGCCTTGACAATGAGTTTTTAAGTGTTCCATCCTCTCCTATTTTTTGGAAGAGTTTGAGAAGGAGTGGCATTAATTCTTTAAATGTTTGGTGGAATTCATCTGTGAAGCCATCTGTTCATGGACTTTTGCTTGTTAGGAGGTTTCTGATTACTGATTCAGTCTCCTTATTAGCCATTGGTCTGCCCATATTTTCTATTTCTTCATGATTCAGTCTTGGTAGGTTGTGCATTTCTAGGAATTTATCCATTTCTTCTAGGTTGTCCAATTTTTTGTAAAATTGTTCCCAAACTTATTTGATTTTGTACCCATTTTTCACATTAACGCCTGTTAACATCCATAGCACTATTTGGAGAATGCTAATCTGGAATAATGAATTGGTTTTTTTTGGCGGGGGGATTAGTGCTTTTCCTTCTATGCATGTCTGTGTGTAGTGAAATATACATGCTTGGCATAGAATTGGGAGAAAGGGCTCCTGTAGTTAATGCCATTTGCTTGGGATGGTCTTTTAGAGGTGGTCCATGATTAGAGGACACACCATGGATGGAGAGAAGATGCTCTGAAGTGAGAACATAAATTGCAGGCACGTAGAAGAGATCTCCCTACCGCTTTAGTCATAGCAAGAGGCAACAAGCTTTTAAAAACCTATGTTCTCCTCAAACACTATGAAAAAGGGTATGAAAGCTAATCATTTTATGATGATATGCTTAGTAAATACTTAAGATCAATTTTATTTTAAAACTTTCTATCAAGAAAAGGCAAAATAAAATCACTTAATTACTTCTTATTTATTAATGAGTTATTTCTTTAAGTAGAAAGATTTAGTCTCTGCTTTTGGAATTTATATAAAAATTTTGCTCACTGTCCCTTCTTATGAAAATATCTTGTACAGTGGATCTTGGTCCCCAGAATTTATATGTTAAATCCTAATGCCCACTGTGATGGTACCACTAAGTGGGCTTTTGAGAGGTGATTAAGTCACAAGGGTGGAGGCTTCATGAATGGGATTAGTGCCCTCATAAAAGAGGCCCCAGAGAAGTCCCTTGTCCCTTCTGCCATGTGAGGACACAGTGAGAAGACAGACACCCAACCAGGAAGTGGGCTCCCACCAGACACCCAATCTCCTGGTATCTTGATCTTGTGCTTCCCCGCCTCTAGAACTGTGAAAAAAAATGAGTGTCTGTTGTTTATAAGTTACTCAGTGTATGGAATTTTGTTACAGCAGCCTGAATGGAATGTAGTATCTCTAATTCTGATGATCCTTTTCATGAGAAACATGCATTTCATTCCCTTGAGTAAACATGAGAAGTCCTTGCTTCTTTGATGGCAATAGATTGCTAGATTATAAGGCTTGCACCACCATTCTCTGTTCCATCTTGTAAAATGTGCTTCCATTTTTCTGGAGAGTTTTTCCTTGGAGGATTAAAGTTGGATGCCTCCTTATTTTCTAGATATATTCATGCCAGATGTTCGCCAGACAAGATGATCTTACAAGTACACACCAATCCCTTTTTGTTTATATGAAAATCAAGTAAGTCAATGTATCCCAGTTGGATTACATTGTGTCACATGTTTTTTTCTATGATACCTTTAGAAGTGAATGTGGAAAACTATTGAGAAAAAGATGAAGCCGATCAAACAATTCACCTTTATTATACAAAGTAAGTGTGGTGAGGAATGAAAAGCAATTAAACCAGCAGCTTGGGCTTATTTGGCAGATAGAGAATAGTTCTCTATAAAATTTATAATAATCTACGAACCATGAGATCATGCTCTGAGCCGAAACCAAGAGTTGGCTGCTTAACTGATTGAGCCACCCAGGCACCCCGAGAAGATAAATAGTTTTATATAGTTTAGGCATTCTATGGTTACAGTCACTGCCAGAATAGATGCAGAAATATTTGTGTTCACATACATCTAGATGCATTGGCTGCCGTATGCCTGTCTCTTACCACAATGGTCTCCTAGTTTCTCCATATTGAAATGGTTAGGCAAATGTTTGAGGTCCACCTGATCCGAAACATTTCCTGATTGCTATGAAGGAGAAGTGAAAGAGACACTAATAGATGCAATAGGGCATTTCCTTCATGAGTCCAATTAAAGTGATTTATTCAGCATGTAAATGTTGCCTATTTGATACACAGAAGAGAATAAATATAAAAAAATCATTTTCATGCTGGGACATGTCAGCAGCAAGCATCAGTCTGGAGGGGCACTTTGATACAGTGAGTTGTCCGGGAAGTGACATCTAATGGAAGGGGACTTTGACAAGCTGCATCAGCTACTTGCTGATTTGCCTTGGGCAGCCCTTACTGGCCTTTCAGTTGCACAGATGAGTCATAAATTTTGTGGTCACTAGATGGCAGTATAATACCAATGAAAAAACTAGTAACAATCCATTCTTCTAACTTCAAGTTTAATGTGTTTTCATGCTATGATAGTTTATAGAAAATTTTCAAGAGAGGTAATTGTGCAAAAGAAGTGAAAAAGAAAACATACATATGGGTTATTTTTTTAAAAAAATAAAAGTGCAAAACTAGGTTACCTTTAAGAGTGAAAAATTGTTTTCTTTCTCTTCTTTTAGCCCTCAGACAGTTCAGGTATGTAACTTGGTTTTTCTATTTGGAATAGCCTGAAATAATCTTGTAACATTCCTCTTTTTCTATTAACTTTTTTTATTTTTTATTTTTATTTTATTTTATTTTAAAAATTAGTTAGAATATAATGCAACAATGATTTCAGGAGTAGATTCCTTAGTGCCCCTTACCCATTTAGCCCATACCCCCTCCCAAAACCCCTCCAGTAACCCTCAGGTTGTTTTCCATATTTATGAGTCTCATCTGTTTTGTCACCCTCCCTGTTTTTAAATTATTTTTGTTTCCCTTTCTTTATGTTCATCTGTTTTGTCTCTTAAAGTCCTCATATGAAGTCGTATGATTTTTGTCTTTCTCTGACTAATTTTACTTAGCATAATACCCTCCAGTTCCATCCACGTAGTTGCAAATGGCAAGATTTCATTCTTTTTGATTGCCGAGTAATACTCCATTGTATATATGTACCACATTTTCTTTATCCATTCATCCATCAGTGGACATTTGGGCTTTTTCCATACTTTGGCTGTTGTTGATAGTGCTGCTATAAACATTGGGGTGCATGTGCCCCTTCAAAACAGCACACTTGTATCCCGTGGAAAAATGCCTAGAAGTGCAATTGCTGGGTTGTAGGGTAGTTCTATTTTTAGTTTTTTGAGGGACCTCCATAGTGTTTTCCAGAGTGGCTGCACCAGGTTGCACTGCCACAAACAGTGCAAAAGAGATCCTTTCTCCGCATCCTCGCCAACATCTGTTGTTGCCTGAGTTGTTAATGTGAGCCATTCTGACAGGTGTAAGGTGGTATCTCATTATGGTTTTCATTTGTATTTCCCTGATGATGAGTGATGTTGAGCATTTTTTCATGCATCGGTTGGCCATGTGGATGTCTTCTTTGGAGAAGTGTCTATTCATGTCTTTTGCCCATTTCTTCACTGGATTATTTGTTTTTTGGGTGTTGAGTTTGATAAGTTCTTTATAGATTTTGGATACTAACCCTTATCTGATATGTCATTTTCAAATATCTTCTCCCATTCTGTCGGTTGCCTTTTAGTTTTGCTGATTGTTTCCTTTGCTGTGCAGAAGATTTTTATTTTGATGAGGTCCCAGTAGTTCATTTTTGCTTTTGTTTCCCTTGCCAGAGACATGCTAAGAAGTTGCTGTGGCCAAGATCAAAGAGGTTTTTGCCTGCTTTCTCCTCGAGGATTTTGATGGCTTCCTGTTTAACATCGAGGTCTTTTATCCATTTTGAGTTTATTTTTGTGTATGGTGGAAGAAAGTGGTCCAGGTTCATTCTTCTGCATGTCGCTGTCCAGTTTTCCCAGCACCACTTGCTGAAGAGACTGTCTTTATTCCATTGGATATTCTCTCCTGCTTTGTCAAAGATTAGTTGGCCATACGTTTGTGGGTCCATTTCTGGGTTCTCTATTCTATTCCATTGATCTATGTGTCTGCTCTTGTGCCAGCACCATGTCTTGATGATTGCAGCTTTGTAGTATAGCTTGAAGTCTGGGAATGTGAGGCCTCTTGCTTTGGTTTTCTTTTTCAAGATCTCTTTGGCTATTCGGGGGCTTTTCTGGTGTCATACAAATTTTAGGATTATTTGTTCTAGCTCTGTGAAGAATGCTGGTGTTATTTTGATAGGGATTGCATTGAATATGTAGATTGATTTGGGTAGTATTGACATATTAACAATATTTGTTCTTCTTATCCAGGAGCATGGAATCTTTTTCCAGTTTTTGGTGTCTTCTTTAATTTCTTTCATAAGCTTTCTATAGTTTTCAGCGTATAGATTTTTCACCTCTTCGATTAGATTTATTCCTAGGTATTTTATGTTTTTTTTGTGCAACTATAAATGGGATCAATTCCTTGATTTCTCTTTCTTTCTCTTCATTGTTGGTGTATAGGAATGCAACCGATTTCTGTGAGTTGATTTTATATACTGTAACTTTGCTGAATTAAAAAATCAATTTTAGCAGCGTTTGGTGGAATCTTCAGGGTTTTCCTTATAGAGTATTATGTCATCTGGGAAGAGTGAAAATTTCACCTCCTCCTGGCCGATTTGGATGCCTTTTATTTCTTTGTGTTGTCTGATTGCAGACGCTAAGGCTTCCAATACTGTGTTGAAGAACAGTGGCGAGAGTGGACATCCTTGTCTTGTTCCTGACCTTAGGGGGAAAGCTCTCAGTTTTTCCCCATTGAGGATGATATTAGCATTGGTTTGTTCATATATGGCTTTTATGATCTCGAGGTATGCTCCTTCTATCCTTACTTTCTTGAGGGTTTTTATCAAGAAAGGATGCTGTATTTTGTCACATGATTTCTCTACATCTATTGAGAGGATCATATGGTTCTTGTCCTTTCTTTTATTGATGTGATGAATCACGTTAATTGTTTGTAGATATTGAACCAGCCTGCATCCCAGGTATAAATCCCACTTGGTCGTGGTGAATAAATTTTTTAATGTATTGTTGGATCCAGTTGGCTAATATCTTGTTGAGGATTTTTGCATCCATGTTCATCCGGGAAATTGGTCTATAGTTCTCCTTCTTAGTGGGGTCTCTGTCTGGTTTTGGAATGAAGGTAATGCTGGCTTCATAGAAAGAGTTTGGAAGTTTTCCTTCCATTTCTATTTTTTGGAACATCTTCAAGAGAATAGGTGTTCACTCTTCCTTAAATGTTAGGTAGAATTCCCCTGGAAAGCCATCTGGCCCTGGACTCTTGTTTTTTGGTAGATTTTTGAGTACTACTTCAATTTCCTTACTGGTCATGGGTCTGTTCAAATTTTCTGTTTCTTCCTGTTTCAGTTTTGGTAGTGCATATGTTTCTAGGAATTTGTCCATTTCTCCCAGATTGCCCATTTTATTGGCATATAGTTGCTCATAATATTCTCTAATTGTTTTTATTTCTGCTGTCTTGGCTGTGATCTCTCCTCTTTCATTCTTGATTTTATTTATTTGAGTTCTTTCCTTTTTCTTTTTGATCAAACTGGCTAGCGACTTATCAATTTTGTTAATTCTTTCAAAGAACCAGCTTCTGGTTTCATTGATCTGTTCTACTGTTTTTTTGGTTTTGACAGCATTAATTTCTGCTCTACTTTTTATTATTTCCTGTCTTCTCTTGGTTTGGGTTTTTATTTGCTGTTATTTTTCCAGCTCCTTAAGGCATAAGGTTAGGTTGTGTATATGAGATCTCTCGTCCTTCTTTAGGAAGGCCTGGATTGCTATATACTTTCCTCTTATGACTGCCTTTGCTGCGTCCCAGAGGTTTTGGGTTTTGGTGTTATCATTTTCATTGACTTCCATATACTTTTAAATTTCCTCTTAAACTGCTTGGTTAGCGCATTCATTCTTTAGTAGGATGTTCTTTAGTCTCCAAGTATTTGTTACCTTTCCAAATTTTTTCTTGTGGTTGATTTTGAGTTTCATAGCACTGTGGTCTGAAAATATGCACAGTATGATCTCGATCTTTTTGTACTTACTTAGGGCTAATTTGTGTCCCAGCATATGGTCTGTTCTGGAGAATGTTCCATGTGCACTGGAGAAGAATGTATATTCTGCTTCTTTAGGATGAAATGTTCTGAATATATCTGTTAAGTCCATCTGGTCCAGTGTGTCATTGAAAGCCATTGTTTCCTTGTTGATTTTTTGATTAGATGATCTGTCCATTGCTGTGAGTGGGGTATTGGAATCTCCTACTGTTATGGTATTACTATCGATGAGTTTCTTTGTTTGTGATTCACTGATTTATATATTTGGGTGCTCTCACATTTGGCACATAAATGTTTACAATTGTTAGATCTTGGTGGATAGACACTTTGATTATGATATAATGCCCTTCTGCATCTCATGATACAGTCTTTATTTTAAAGTCTACATTGTCTGATATAAGTATGGCTACTCTGGCTTTCTTTTGTTGACCATTAGCATGATAGATGGATCTCCATCCCCTTATTTTCAATCTGAAGGTGCCTTTAGGTCTAAAGTGGGTCTCTTGTAAACAGCATATAGATGGATCTTGTTTTCTTATCCATTCTGTTACCCTATATCTTTTGATTGGAGCATTGAGTCCATTGACATTTAGAGTGAGTACTGAAAGTTATAAATTTATTGCCATTACGATGCTTGTAGAGTTGGAGTTTCTGGTGGTGTTCTCTGGTCCTTTCTAATCTTTGTTGCTTTTGATATATATATTCATCTTTTCTCCCCTCAGAGAGTCCCCCTTAAAATTTCTTGCAGGGCTTGTTTAGTGGTCACAAACTCCTTTAATTTTTGTTTGGGAAAATATGTATCTCTCCTTCTATTTTGAATGACAGCCTTGCTGGATACAGAATTCTTGGCTGCATATTTTCCTGGTTCAGTACATTGAATATGTCCTTCTACTCCTTTCTGACATGCCAAGTTTCTGTGGATAGGTCTGCTGCAAACCTGATCTGTCTTCCCTTGTAGGTTAGGGACTTTTTTTCCCTTGCTGCTTTCATGATTCTCTCCTTGCCTGAGTATTTTGTGAACTTGACGATGATATGCCTTGTTGATGGTTGGTTTTTGTTGAGACTAATGGGGGTCCTCTGTGCTTCCTGAATTTTGGTGTCTGTGTCTTTCCCCAGGTTAGGAAAGTTTTCTGCTATGATTTGCTCACATAACCCTTCTACCCCTATTTCTCTCTCTTTCTCTTCTGGGACCCCTATAATTCTGATGTTGTTCCTTTTTAATGAGTCACTGATTCTCTAATTCTTAAATCGTGCTCTTTTGCCTTCATCTCCCTCTTTTTTTCTGCCTCATTATTCTCTATAAGTTTGTCCTCTATATCACTGATTCTCTGTTCTGCCTCATCCATCCTTGCCGCGGCTGCATCCATCCATGATTGCAGGTCAGTTATAACATTTTTAATTTCATTCTATTTTTTACTTCTTTTATCTCTGCAGAAAGGGATTCTAATCTGTTTTCGACTGCAGCTAGTATTCTTATCGTGATTCTAAATTCTGGTTCAGACATCTTGCTTGTATCTGTGTTGGTTAAATCCCTGCCTGTTGTTTCTTCATGCTTTTTCCTTTGGGGTAAATTCCTTCATTTTGTGATTTTGAAGGGAAAAAAGGAATTAGTGAGGTAGAAAAATTAAAATTAAAAAAACCTAATTAAAAAAATAAAATAAAAAATTAAACACATACACACACACACACACACACACAAATCTAATAAATGATGCTAGATCCTAGGTGTCTTTTGGTTTGGGTGTTGAAAGTGGTTTGACAGATTAGAGAAAAAAGGGGGGGGGGAGAAAAAAGGAAATTGTTTGAGAATTTGAAAAAAATGAATACACTGAAGTAGGCTAAAATGAGATGATGGGAGTAAAATAGAATTTGAAAAACCTTATACAAAAGTAAAAAACATAGTAGGAAAAAATAAATAAAAATATTTTTAATAAAAATTAAAGATAAAAAGGACTTTTTTCTCTTTCTGTATTCAAGAAAAAGAAAAGAAATGAAAAAGAGAAAAAAGAAAAAAGAAATCATTTGAAAATTTGAAAAAGTGAATACATTGTAGTTAGTAGGCTAAAATAAAATGATGGAAGTAAAACAGAATTTGAAAAAAATTTACATAAAGCAAAAAATATAGTAAAAAATTTAAAGAAAAATATTTTTAATAGAAATTGAAAGTAAAAATGAAGTTCTTCACTTTGTGCATTCAAGAAAAATAAAAGAAACGAAAAAAAGAAAAAAGAAAAAGAAAAAAGAAAACAAGAAAATCATTTGAAAATTTTAAAAGGTGAATACACTGATGTAGACTAAAATAGAATAATGGAAGTAAGATAGGATTTGAAAAAATTTACACAAAAGTAAAAAATATAGTAAAAAATTAAAGAAAATATTTTTAATAAAAATTGGCCATAAAAATGAATTTTTTCTCTTTCTGTATTTAAGAAAAAGAATAGTGTAAAAGAGAAAAAAAAGAAACAAAATTGAATAGATGGACCTGCTAACAGATTGAGAAAGGACTGAAATTACTTCGTTTTCCTCTAGAAGTCAGACTATGAAGTGCTTTATAGTCCATAAACTAAGTATGCGATGAGACTTGTATTCTTGAAGAGCCAGGTTGGCCCAGTTGGGCGGGGCTCAGTGTAATGTCTCTGTTCTCCACTAGATGGCGCTGCTAGCCTACTGGGGTGGATTGTTGTAGCCCTCATTGGTGTGTATGCGCATGCGCGGAATTGGGAAAAATGGCGTCACCCAGGTACGCAGTCTAGTATGGGAACTGTTCTCTTGGATCAGCAATTGCTCACCTGTCCTCTGTCTTTAGCTTTTGTCCGCTCCCCACTTCTTCACTGTCCGTGCCCAAGCCCCAGGCAGTACCTCTCTCCCGAGTTTTGTCTCAGATGCGACTGTTTTCCCCGGCCCCTTACTTCTGAGGGACTGTGGCTTTGACCGGTTCAGCCCCTCTGTGGGAGGGTCTCGTGGAGCAATGGCCGAATGAGCAATGGCTGAATGTCAGCTGCACACAGGGACGCTTGCTGGACCCTGCTGCTGTCGGTGCCCTGAGACTGCGGCCAGGTGCCAGCCCGCTCCAGAAAAATTTTGCGAGATAGTGTAGCAGCAGCTTTTCAGGGATTATGGAAAATCATAACACACATCTGGCACCAGGCTTCACCCTTAATGACCCTGTTCCAGCACCAGCGAATGTGGCCGCCTTCTGGGATCCGCTGGGACCAGGTGGCCTCAACAGTCTCTACCAAATGTCCTTCCAGCAGTGGAACCGCTTTTCTCCGTGTGGTCCAAGGACCTCCCGGACCCCACTCTGTTCCTGAGGATTCGCCCTTCCCACCAGAGCACCGTCAGGTATGGAGCTGCAGAGTTGCAGCCTTTGCTCTCCCTTTGTTTACAGTCTTAATGGAATTTCAACCCTCTCCTTTCTCCTTTGTCCCTTTTTAGTTTAGTCCCTGCGGCTGTTTCTAATTTTCCACTTTCTCTCCAGCTGCTTTTGGGGAAGGGTGCTTTTCCTGTATGCTCCCCCCTCCTCAGTCTCCGCCCTCTCTCCACCTGCAAAAGCGGTTCCCTACTTTTCACGGCTTCTAACTCCCCAAGTTCAGCTCTTCGTGTCGTGAACCTGCTGAATTCTGTGGTTCAGGTTGTGCAGATTGTTGTGTTAATCCTCCAATCAGTTTTCTAGGTGTGTAGGATGGTTTAATGTTGGTCTGGCTGTATTTCATGGACGTGAGACACATAAAAAACTTCCATGCTGTTCCACCATCTTGGCTCCTCCTTTTTTTTTTTTTAAACTTTTTTTAATCTTTATTTATTTTTGAGAGAGAGAGACAGAGCTTCAGTGGGGGGTGGGACAGAGAGAGGGAGACACAGAATCCAAAGCAGGCTCAGGCTCTGAGCTGTCAGCACAGAGCCCAATGTGGGACTCAAACTCACGAACTGCGACCTGAGCTGAAGTTGGACACTTAAATGACTGAGCCACCCAGGTGCCCCCAAGGGTAACATTTTTTTTTTTCTTATTGTCAGGAGAAGTTTTGATAACTACCAGAGATAAGCCTTTGAGAAAGATGAAACTGTTTTTGTCATTACAACAGGAAAAAGAAAAAAAAACCCACACTGAACCCAACATGTAAGCAACACTGCTCAACTGTACTTAGGTGTAACCATCAGCATACTTGTGTTAGGTACCTTGGCACCTACTGGGTTCTCATCTAAGTGTTTGGTCTCTTCCTAACATACATAGAAACTCTCTATTGTCTCATCAGGGCACTTCTTTGAGCCAGTGATCTGTTTGTAATACTGTCAGGAGTGTGGAGCCTGCACAGAACCTAATGCTAACTGTTGCCTAGTCCAATTCATTAATTCAACAAATATTAGTAAACATCTACTAAGTAATGGGAAGCCTCTCAATTGTTGGGGATGAAAAGACAGTCTCAGACCTCATGTTACTCAAAATCTAGAAGAGAGCTTAAGTAAATAAGCTCACAATTAACAAAAGCAATTATAATTCATAAAAAAAGTTTACAAAAATGCAATGCTATGTGATCATATAATGGGTGGTCTGATTTTATTCATTCAACAAATAACGTGTTGACTGCTTACTCTGTGCCTGGCACTGTTCTATGTGCTAGGGATTCATTAGTGAACTAAACAGAAAAAGATTCCTGTCCATTTGGCAAATGGTTTTTGTTGTTGTTGAGGAACATAGGAAACAAACAAAATAATTTTATATATGCTGGAAGGTAAGTGGTATTGAGAAATACACAGCCGGGAAGTGAAAGAAACAGCACTGAGAAGGAATCTGCATTTTTGTGGATACTACAGTCATAGAGACCCTTACTAGGAGGGCAATATATGCTGAAAGATTAAAAGAAAATGAGAGAAAGAGCTGTAGGCAGAGAGTGGCAAGTGCAAAGGCCCTGGGGCAGGAAGATATCTGGTGAATTCAAGGAACTGCACTGAGGCTAACATGGCTGGAAGGGAATGTATAGTGGTTTAGAGGACTTGGTCAGAGGTAAGGAACAGAAGATCATGTATGGTCCTGTAGGCCATTGTAACATTGACTTAGACTGAGCCAGGGAGAAATGGAAGATTTTTAGCAAAGATTAGACACCATCTTATTTATAAGAAGATCATTCTGCCTGTTGTGTTAAAAAAAAAAAAAAAAGGCAGGAGACCAACCGTCTAGGAGAAGATAATAGTAGCTTGGACCTGATTGGTAGTAGTAAGGGTATTAAGAAGTGGTTGCATTCAGGCTAGATTTTGAAGGTAGAGCCAACAAGATTTCCTGATAGATTGAATGGGACTTAAAGAGACAAAGACAGGAGTCATGGATGACTGTCAGGCATTTCGCCACACCAACTGAAGGGGTGAGGAGCTATCAGTTGAGACAGAGAAAGCTGAGAGTGGAGCAGGTTTTGGGACAGAGACCAGGAGTTCAGTTTAGGGTGTGTCAAGCTAGAGTGTCTGGGAGTCATCCGGAGGTGAATATTTGGTTTCATTTGCTCTGGGTTGGAGGTACACATTCGGGAATTGACTTTTGATGATATTGACAGCCACAAGATCTGTTCAACGAATGAGTGGCTTAGGCGGGGGTGTGTGAAGTCTTCTCTGAAGAAGTGCCTTTCCAGCAGGGATCTGAAGGATGAGCAAGTAAGCTGGTTGGAGAGTGGGAGGAAGAACTCACTCGCCTCAGTGGTGTCACTGATCCACTAATTTGTTGATGCAGTGAAAAATGGAGGAACAGTCCTATTAATCATGGATATTCTTTATTACATCCCAGACAAGATTCTTGGGCTAAGAAGGTAGCTTTCTTTTAATAGTTCTATGAACTTTCTAAAAAAATATTTTTAACATTTATTCACTTTTGAGAGACAGAGAGAGACACAGCATGAGTGGGGGAGTGGCAGAGAGAGAGAGGGAGACACAGAATCCAAAGCAGGCTCCAAGCTCTGAGCTGTCAGCACAGAGCCCGATGCAGGGCTTGAACCCAGGGACTATGAGATCATGACCTGAGCTGAAGTCGGACACTTAACCGACCGAGCCATCCAGGTGCCCCTTATGAACTTTCAAATGCGGTATTAAAGTAGGTGAAAGCCTAGAAGATTTCCTGATAGTTTGTTTCTAAAACATCTCATCTAAAAATGTGGTGTGATCTTTATCATTGAAAATGACTTTGGGATGCCTGTTGTTGAAGTACTCGAGTCCTCACAGAGGTTGTTACCAAGTGGTGATAGCATACATTGTCTCTCTCATTGGGAACAAGAGCATTCTGGGAACTTAGTGTGTGGCCGTCACAGCAGGTAGCCAGGGAGGCAACAGTTGCTGAGAGCATGGGCCCTTGTGCCAGCCGGCTTGGGGTTGAGACCAGGGCTGCCCCTTGACAATCTGCAACTTTAAGCAGGTTGTTTCAACTTTTTGTGCTTTAGTTTCTGTCTTAGTAGAACACACATAAAGCTAGCTTTGCCCTGAGGATCAAATGAGAACATGGTAAGTTATTCAAAGTGCTTGGAACATAGCAAGACTTCAATAATAGTAGGTAATTACAGTTTTTAACCCTGTGAATCACCATGGAATTTGTTTTTAAGATGGAGAATACAGAAGCAGTCAGTTATATTTCTGGTTGAGAAAAATAGACCATATTGGATAGTAAAATCGCTATTTATCATGGTTTAACCTAGACTCTCAAATAGACTAAAAAATAATGGCAGACATTTATTAGACACTTATCACTACAGTGAGGTATGTGTATTATCTTACTTTATCTTTACCATCCTGGGCAGGAGTAGAACTTACCCTGTTTTACAGATCAGGAAACTGAGGCTTGGAGTCTTTACTAAGGGTGCAAAGCTAGTGAGCAGCGAATCCAGGATGTGAAAGAAGTTGTCATCTTTCGAGTTCCTCAAACCACTCTCCTAGCTTCTCCCCATACAGAGGCTATTGCTTTGGGCAGATCACACCTGAGGTCTATTGTTCAGAATTCAAGGCTTTAACACAACAATTCACCTTTGAGAAGCAGGAAGAAGAAAACCACATGAAGAACAGGCCTGTTATTTCAAATGCTGTTATAGACAGATGCACTGCTTTTTTTTTTTTCCATTACTTTGTTGTTGTTGTTGTTGTTGCTGCAGAAAACAAGGTAATTATGTTTTCATATTTGTTTCCATACAGATTTTGAAGCCTGGGCAATTCTGTCATATCCACCAATTTATAAACACAGCCAAACCTCTCAGATCTCCAAGATCTGAGAACTTGGCTGATGAGACACTATTTGGCCAGAACCATTGAGATGAGCTCAGCAATGGCTGGCAAAGTTGAGCTAGATCCTTCCTTCTGTACCTCTCTCATAGACCCAGTCCGGTTATTTGCATACCGTGGTGGTACTGAGTAAGGATAAGAGGACCTCTTTTCATATTACTATTTTTTGGAAAGATTGGCTTGGGATGCAATCTACATAGCTCCATTGGACTTGTATATTATTATTTTCTACAAATGCTATTAGCTCCTTTCTGACACTAGCCAAAAGCCACCTCTTTGAGCCCTCCCAGGCATTGCTGGAAACTGACTTAAAGTAGGCTATGCTGATGTTCCTACCACGTGGGAGTGAAATGTCTGTACACTATTTAGCTGTTTTCTTGGTTTCAGCTGCCCTCCCACTGCTGAAAGGCTACAGAACTTACAGAGGCACTGTTTCTTTTGGTAGAGTATCTTGGTTCTAATGTAAAGCTAAAATGTCAAATGGTTTATTGCTTGTGAGATGAGAAATTCTGGGTAGATACTTGCCGGTTAACTCTGTGTGTTCTCTGGACAGGTTTCTAGGCAACAGTTCTAGGGCAAAGGGGAACAGTGCTCACATTTTTCTTCTAGACACACAGCTTTTGGGGTCCAAAAAGGCCACATTTTGGAGTACGTCCAAAGCACTGTGCGCATGTTCCTTTCTTGACCACAGTCTCTCCAACACAAATCAAATTTAGAAGCTTCCTATAGTTCCAGATGGTCAGAATCTGAACATAACTCGTTACCATTTCCCACTGGAATTCATGCCAACCAGGGGCTGAGCTCCTGCCCAAATGACATCGACTCTTTCCCTGGTAAGTTCTGACTCCTGCGTCTTGTTATTGCCAATTACTAAAACGAAATAACAACGTTCAGTTTACCAAACTCTTGTCTTCATTTAGTTTGTGGTACTGAAAAGGAGAAGTAGAAAAGGCTCTCAGAATTTAAATTGTTCAAGATGAAGGATCTTCAAATAGAACACAATTAAGTCTTCAATATATCTATTACTTCTTTTTTTTTTTACACTTTTTTTAATGTTTATTTATTTTTGAGACAGAGACAGAGCATGAACGGGGGAGGGTCAGAGAGAGGGAGACACAGAATCCGAAGCAGGCTACAGGCCCTGAGCTGTCAGCACAGAGCCTGATGCGGGGCTGGAACTCACGGACCGTGAGATCGTGACCTGAGCTGAAGTTGGAGGCTTAACCGACTGAGCCACCCAGGTGCCCCAATATATCTATTACTTCTGAAGCTACCTCATCCTTCTCTTTTCCCCCTTGTTCTGAATTAAGTCAAATCAAATTCTGAATCTGTGTCATGAGACAGATTCATGTACAGTGAATAACTCCCCATAGATTTATTTAGCGTGTACTACGTTTACTGAACTTTGTTATCTACTGTGAGAGATAGAAAAATGGACAAGACGTAATTGTACTCTCTAGGCATTTATAATTTTGTACAAAGGCAGGCGTGTTCACCACATAATGTGATACTGCTGGTCTGTGTCACAAGGAATGAAACAGTGCTTTTAGGGAAGCACTGAATTTACAACTTGAATGTTGTAAAATGTTTTCTTCTTATGTTATTACAAATAACCCAAATAAATTATTTCAGAAAAAAAAGCAAAAATCCCCATGACATAAGGCAAAATGCCATGTATTTTCATAAAATTTTGAACAAAATATTCAAGGGGGGGGGCAAGAGTAGGAAAATTAATTCTACCTGGGAGCATCTTGGTGGTTTTTGTAGAGGTGGAACCATCTGAACTGGTTTCACAGGTGGAGATGGGGGGAAATCCCTGCAGGCAGAAAGCAAATTGCTTGTGGGGGTATGAAGGGTATGTGGGGAAGCAGCAAGGTTTAAAGTTTGGCCAAGAGCAGAGTGTGTGAAAGCAGGAGAATGAGAAGTTGACAGGTGAGCAGGGTGTTGTTATGAAAGCCCTTTAAAATGGAGTGAAGGAGATTAGATTTTATTCTCTAGGTCAGCAGTTTCCCCTGTCAGATCTGCGAAGTATCAGTCCCATGAGATGCACTGAGTGGGAAGATTCACTGTGGACATTAGAATATTCAATAATCGAGTGAGGTTCCTGCTTGTTTCACTTCATCTGGCATTTTCTAAAGGCTTTTGACCAGAGAATCCTTTTTTTTTTTTTTTTTACTTTTTTAATCTTTTTTTTAAAGTTTATTTTTTAATTTTGAGAGAGAGAGAGAGCATGCACAGGGGAGGGGCAGAGAGAGGAGAAAGAGAGAATCCCAAGCAGGCTCTGCACTGCCAGCCCCATGCAGGGCTTGAACTCACAAACTTTGAGATCATGACCTAAGCTGAAATCAAGAGTCAGATGTTTAAAAGACTGAGCCATCCAGGTGCCCTGAGATTCCCTTAAAAAATATGGAAAGAAGTACCCTGGGTTTACAGAGTTAACACGGATACAGTGTAGCATCTGCTAGCACTGATTTATGTGTGCTGCATATGTTGGCTCATTTCATCTTTATAACACTTTGTGAGGTTGGCACAATTATTGTCCTCATTTCATATACCTGGACATGGAGGCACAAGGAGATTAAGATACATGTTACAAGCTAGTAAGTAGTAATTCCAGGACTTGAACCCAAGTGGTCTGGATGCAGGTCTGTTTTTAATTAGTGTAAGCATAGCACCTCCAGGGCAGTGAGGTGAATGGGAGCTTTTGAAAGTTTTGAGCAGGGGACCGACATGCTCACCATTAGGTTCAAAGAAGACACCAAAAGGAATATGGTCAATGATATTGTAATAGGGTTGTATGGTGAGAGATCTGTAGTTGTGGGCAACACAGCAGAAAGTTGCATCACAATGTCCGTTGTCCATCTGAAACTAATGTAACATTGTGTGTCAGCTATAGTCCAATCAGAAAAATAAAGAAGACAGTGCTGATGGCCTTGCAAAGACTTAGAGTATGAAAAGGTTAAATCCATCATGGAGTCATTTGTTCTAATTTACTGTGAAAATTTCCAAACACAGGATAGTTGAGAGACTAGTACAGTGAAAACCTGTACACCCAGCCCCTAGAATGAATTGTTAACACTTTGCCATATTTGTTTTATGTATTTTTACCCCTAAACCATTTGAAATAGAGTTTCAGGCATCATGACTCCTCTCTTCCAAATATTTCAACGTGTGAATCCTAAAAATAGGGACATTCCAGGAGGTATGTTAAAGTCCAAATGAGAGGTAGTGAGCAGCTAAGTTAGGGTAGTAGCAATACAAATACAGGTGAAGCAAGAGAGAAGTGGATTACTCATTTGAAAATTACCTTCAGAAGATATTCAACTTGAGGGGTCCCTGTGTGGCTCAGTTGGTTAAGTGTCTGACTTTGGATCAGGTCATGATCTCATGGTTTGTGAGTTCGGGCCCTACGTCAGGCTCTATGCTGACAGTTCAGCACCTGGAGCCTGCTTCAGATTCTGTGTCTCCCTCTTTCTCTGCTCCTCCCTGGCTCACACTCTCTCTCTCTCTCTCTCTCTCTCTCTCAAAAATAAAAATAAACACTAAAAATTTTAGAAAAAAGAAGATACTCAACTTGAGGTGGTTGTCCTTATATCTTGATAAGGTTCTGGAACATTTGGCTTCATATTGGTCACTGTGAACTCCAAAAAGGCAAGTTAACTTTATAATGGGCTTGAAGAAAATATAGCTTGGATGATAAAGTTACTGTCAAGATACAATCTATGTAATTGGCATCAGTATCTGATATAACTTCATGGATTCATATTATTGACGCTTCTTTTTATTAACAAGAATAATTTTCAGTTATTGGGCACCTACAGTCCTAAACATTGGGCACATTAAACATGTTAGGAGTGAAAATTCATTGTTAATTTTGTTTCTTCAGAAATTTGGGCCAGAATCATTACCTTTTTCCAAATTTGAAATTGCTTGACATCCTAGCAGAATTCTATCTCTTGTTCTCTCAGTTCGGACTGGACACCTTCTCAGTGTGAGCACATCTAGTGCCCATTATCCAGCGAAATGAATGAGGGTTCCTTGGAGAAATGGCCAGTTCCAGGCCTGGGGTAGGAAAAGTCTGAGTCTAACCTGGAATATCTTATTGGCCACAAAGCATGAAAATGATCATAAAATGATAGAGACATGTCAACAAATCCATGAGCTGACTGGAAAGGAATTTATTAACCAAATTTGGAGAAATATGAGTTTAAAAAACAACAATAGCGACAATGAAGCCTAACAAAAATATCAAAATTCCTTGATTCCATAATATTAGAAAGAGAGAGAAAATGAGAGAAAATAAAATCTCTTCTTTTTTGTTTTTAAATGTTTATTTACTTTTGGGAGAGAGAGAGAGAGAATGAGAATCCCAAGCAAGCTCCATGCTGACAGCACAGAGCCCAACATGGGGCTGGACATGGTACTTGATATCATGAACCACAAGATCATGACCTGAGTTGAAATCAGGAGTCAAATGCTTAACTGACTGGCCACCCAGGCACCCCTAACATCTCTTCTTCAAAGCAGAGTGCCAGCTAAAAAAGTGCAGAAAGAATGACAATCTCTGTTTTCCCAGGGTAGTAATTGATTTCAGAGAGGAACATCACTGAATACCAAAATCATTGGGTGCCTGGTTATTGAGGGGTAGAGTATTCACATGGTGCAAACACCACACACACACTCTTACTAATTACAGTGGGGAAAAAATAGGTCTTTACAAAGGAGAGGTCTGGCAGTGACCACTGTATCAGATAGTTGAGCTCGGCATTGCAACAGTGGCCAGCCTGACATTAGCTGCCTCCAAACATGATACAGTGGGAGATATCCAGCATCACTTACATGGGGTTCTTGCCAGACATGTTTGTCTAAATCTAATCATGAGGAAACTGTCAGACACAGACGGAAACAACACAACACGATCACAAACAGAAGGTGGGATGTTCTGTGGAGCAACTGGTCTGTACTCACTAACGGACCATGAACAACAGAGGGCACTCATGGGAGACTACAAAGATAGGAGATCCAAAATGTAATGTCGGTTTGATTAGATTCTGAACTTTTTTAAAAAAGGCTATAAAAGACATTTTTAGAGACAATCTGAGTCTGGCTTAGACATCGGATTATCTTATTAAATTCAGTTTTTTGAAGGCCTGGTAATGATGTCAGGTTTGTGGGATAATACCTTGCTTGTGGGAGATATGCACTAAAGTATTCGGGGGTGAAGTGTCTTGTTCACAACCTACTCTTGGATGGCTTGGGAGTAACAAATATTTGTATATACCTGTATGGAAAGACAAAGCAGGTGCAACAAGACGATTAATGGTTGGTGTATATGGGTAAGGGGTATACCAATGTTCATTGTGCTGTTCTTTAATTTTTGTGTGGACTTGGATTTTTTTTCACAGTGAAAATGATATTATAGGTGGGAGTTATTGGGAGAAAATATTTTTTTCCATCCACTTTCCAGTCCTTTTGTCCTCCTACATTGAGTCATCATTTCAGGAAGTAAAAATTCTGCTTTGATTTGTTAGTTTTGTCCCTTGTGTAGAATTTAGCTCTGAGGACTTAGATTCACCTTATTTCCCAGCAGTGATGAGGATGTTGCAGAGGCAGCGAGTTTAGATTTCTAGGATACATTTTCTTTAGGGAGTCTTGTTTGATTAATATATGAAATGACAGCAAGGGACCTTGAGAAGGCCTTGGTTCTTGTTATTCTCTGCAGCTGCAAGAGTGGGTTCCAAAAGGCCAGTGAAGAAATGCGATAAAATACATGGCACATTCCTTATGGTTCAGGGGAAGACTTGAAAGATCTCTGGAACGGGCAAGAGAGAAATACCTTGAGACTTTTTACAGGCACGTCTGCTAAAGCCATCATGTTAAGTGCCTTTTACAACAGTTTGTCTCCTTTCGTCGACAGATTTTGGCAGCCTTGCAGAGGTAGTCATGCATTTTGAACTTGCTTGGGATACTTGCAAGGGATGTTCTTGGGTGCCTTTCATATAAGATGGTAGACAGAAGAAGGGGGGGTTATTTTCTCAAAATTTTATTTCTCCAAAGATAAGATGGAACTCAAGTTACAGCTTTACAGTTGTCATAGATCTTTTTTTTTTTTTTAAACTGACTGATTGGTAAGTTACAAACTTCATCACACAATTGCTGGATGAAGGAGGAGCATGGGATCCTTTGCTAAATTGAGTTTTTGAATTAGAATAGTAGATGCAAATAATGAGTGACCTTAACTGAACACCTGCTATGTGCTTCCCTTTAATACTAGAATTTGACATTACTTTACTACCTTTTCTTCAGAAACTCAGGAGTACTTAATTGACTCTATATTGACCTTTTAAATGTTTCTTCAAAGGGAGAAGTATCTGACTTTTATGTTATTACAGGGTTTGGGAAGTGTTTGGGGGATTGCAATTTTGATAAGGGTCTTTGGCTTTCAGTTTTTTTTCTCACTAAGAGCAATGAATGACACAGCAGACTGAAGAACAACTATGGTTCAGAGCGTGCTGGGACACGCAGATTGTGTTTAATGTCATTGAGAAAATACATCTATTGAGTATTCACCATGTACCAGGCGCTCTGCCAGTGCAGGTAAAAACACAAGAGATGGCAATACAGGGCGTCTACTTTGTGACTGTCAGTGACACAAGAATATGTTTTGGGAGGAGGTTGGCTGTTTCCTGCTCTGATGTTCTTCATGGGCTGATATTACTACGCTCTTTTTATAATAGATTAACTCCATGGACAAAAGAGCTCTAATCAATCTCTTCCTAGACTATTCAATTTTTGTTTCACACTGTTTATTGGGGGAAATTAATTCCATATGTTTAGTAAAGTTGTTCCAGAACTACCTCCTTTCTGGCACATTTTTAGTATTTTGGGATTTGGTGGTTTGTGTTTATGGTCAACAAATGCATGCTCTTCATGACTTTAATGTCTTTTTAAATACACACCACCTCTTCAAGAATTCTGTCTCTCAGAAGTGAAAATCTTTGCCTTCTTAGTCCATGATAATTTTCTTTTTACACTTGTGTGAGAGGGGTTGACAGTCCTGAATACTGTTGGCTTTCCATCCCAACCCTGTTTTCTATGGAAAAGAATGTGCAAACTTCCATGAGGGAGTAAGTGAGAGAAACTTTTTTTTCCTTTGAATAAAATGCATAAATATTTAGAATTACCCCAAGCAAAGTTCTAGATCAATCACCCAGGACTAATGCATCACTTATGGAGATTAGCTAGTGGCATTCTCATGAATGATCATCTGATTACAGAGCTATGGCCATCCCAGGATTCTGCTCACCCTTTGGGATTCGGCATCATTGATCATTTGATCATTTCAGTCTTTTACATCAGCCATGCTCAGAAGGTCTCAAGGGGATAGTATGCAAACTGCATTCTCATTAAATTTCTCTTTCAATTATCAATGACCCAAGGTTATTTGAATATTATTAATCATTTATTACTCACTTGTATTCATTTTATGGGAACATGATTTACCTTTCATTAAGAAATTGTTTTGGAAAAAGAAGTTAGACTTTATTTTGAGCCATTCAACTAAGACTGGACTTAGGCATTTGGTGAGGCTTTCAGTTTTCTTTGTCAACCATATTTCAAATCTCATTTCCTGCTTGCTTCATTTCTTCAAAACTTTATTTTAAGCCCACTTTCTGACAATAGACTTGTTTGTATGAATTTTAAAAAAATATTTATTTTTCCATTTAGCATATTTTAATTTTGGGTGTTACTTTCTATTTTTTACTATCATTTAAAAAAGCTGTGCCTGAGTGGCTTAGTGGTTAAGCATCTGACTCTTAATTTTGGCTCAGGTCATGATCTTGCAGTTGGTGGGTTTGGGTCACTGTATTGGGCTCTGCATTGACAGTGGAGAGCCTGCCTGGGATTCTCTCTGTGTCCCTCTTTCTCTGCCAGTTCCCCACTCGCTTTCTCGCTCTCTTTCTCAAAATAAATAAATAAACTTAAAAAAATTAAAAGAGTATCATTCCACTTAATAAATGTGCCACCACTTAATCCCATGTAGCAGGATATTTCCACTACATTGTCCCATTGTCCACTATTATAATACATTGAAACAAATACTTTTGTAGCTAAAACTTTCAACATATTCATGATAACTTCCTTAAGGCATATTCTTGAATATGAAATTATTAAACCAAAAGTAGACATATCATTAAGGCTTCCTATAGTTGTTGTCCAGCATTATTATGTGAGAAGGCACATTTCCTCTTACTATTTACAAAATCGGGTGTTACATAAAAAAAAAATCTCTGCTTGAATGAGATGTATTAAAATGAAATATTGTTGTTGTTTATATTTGTATTTTTTGGTTATCATAAGATTGAAAATTTTCATAGATTCTTGGTTCTATTATTTTATCTTGAAAAATACCCAATACAGTGATAAATCAGGGCCTGAAATATCATAATATATAAACTTGCTTGTTGGTGTCCAAGGAATACCTCTTTCCAGTGTCTAGAGTTTTAGGGAAATAAGATGTTCAAATACATGTTTGCTAGGAACACAGTAATTTCTATCTCCCTCCCAGTGTGAGATTGATTTATTTGCTGAAGGTGATGTCAATATAAACATCTACGAAAATCCATTCCTTGATTTCTTTGAATTTTCTTTTTGCATATATACCAAATAAATATGTTCTTTAAGTATAAATGAATGGAGACTATGATGGCTAATGACAGTTAATGTAGAAATTGATCATTTAGTATTTATTATAGACCACTGGATTATTGGATTCTACCAGACCACTCTTAGTAGGCAATATCAGTTGATCTTTTACAAAGGCCTAGAGGCAAAAAGTGGATTCCTTTCAGCTTCTCATATGTAAACCATGAAATTCATTCCCAGAAACACTGGCTGATCTTCCCTTTTTCCTTCTTTCCTTTTCCTTTCTTCTATAACATTTTATCTCCATCTCTTTCACTTCTACTCTTTTCCTCCTACATTATCTATTTTTTTTCTCTTCTGTCACATTTTCTT
Source organism: Panthera uncia (assembly GCF_023721935.1). NCBI lineage: Eukaryota > Metazoa > Chordata > Mammalia > Carnivora > Felidae > Panthera > Panthera uncia. Next base: position 139,378,901 of record NC_064811.1, read on the forward strand.
TGTGATAATATAATTGTTCAAAAATAGTAACTAATAATCCTTCCATATTTTATTCTTTTTGTTTCTTCTCCATCTCCATTTATGGACAAGGTAATTCTGATTCATTTTAGTATGAAAGGGATGTGATAAGAAAGGATTATCCTCCTGACTTTGAATTTCAGACAGGTGCTAAGGAAAAACTTTGCTTAAATCTGAGATAAAAGTAGATGAGTATTAGGAAAGCATACCCAACCATAGCACGGAAGGTGCCCACGTGCGCGCGCGCGCGCGCGCACACACACACACACACACACATATGTGTATGTATACACATAATATATATAGGTATAAAGAATTACAATAAAGTGAACAACCATATACCCATCACTCAATTTAAGAAATGAAAGAATTCTAGTAATTTTGAAATCATCAAAATATCCCTGCTTCTACTGAAATGTGAATCATTCCTATGTATTTCCCCACGTAATAGACATACATATGTGTATCCCCAAATACAGTGCTTAGTAATGTCAATTTTTGAGCATACCTAACTACATTCAATGAACTGTATTCATATTCTCTAAGCTTGAAATCCTGCTTCACCACCTCACTGGTAGCTCGGTCAACTCGGGCAAGTTACTTCATCCCTCTGATTGCAATTTCCTCAACTATAAAATGAGAACAATAATTGTAAGTAGCTCACAGCATTCTTGGAGTTAAATTATACAGGTATACCTTGTTTTATTTTTTTATTTTTTATTTTTTATTATTTTTTAATATGAAATTTATTGTCAAATTGGTTTCCATACAACACCCAGTGCTCATCCCAACAGGTGCCCTCCTCAATGCCCATCATCCACTTTCCCCTCCCTCCCAGCCCCCAACAACCCTCAGTTTATTCTCAGTTTTTAAGAGTCTCTAGTGGTTTACCTTGTTTTAATGTACTTCACATTGTGCTTCACAGATACTGCATTTTGTATAAGTTGAAGGTTTGGGGCAACCCTGTATTGAGCAACTCTTTTGTCACCATTTTTCCAATGACATTTGCTCACTTTGTGTCTCCTGTGTCACATTTTGGTAATTCTAGCAATATTTCAAATTTTGTCATTATTATTATATTTGGTATGGTGATCCATGATCAATGATCTTTGATGTTACCATCATAATAGTTTTGGAGTGCCAAGAACTGTGCCCAAATAAAGTGGCAAACTTAATTGATAAATGTTGTATGTATTTTGACTGCTCCACTGACTGGCTATTCCCTATTCTCTGTCCTTTTCCTCAGGCCTCCCTATACCCTGAGACACAACAATATTGAAATTAGGCCAGTTAGGTATCCTATAATGGCCTCTAAGAGTTCAAGTGAAAGGAAGAGTCACACATTAAAGTCACACATCTGGCTTTAAATCAAAAGCCAGAAATGATTAAGCTTAGTCAGGAAGGCTGTTGAAAGTTGAGATAGGCTGGAAGCTAGGCCTCTTGGACCAGTTAACCAAGTTATGAAAAGTTGGAACATAGCAGAAGTTGGTTCATGGGGTTTAAGGAAAGAAGCTGTCTCCATAACACAAAAGTGCAGGGTGATGCAGCAGGTGCAAAAAGCACCAGCAAGCCATCCAGAAGATCTAGCATAGACCATTAATGTAGGTGGCTCCCCTAAATAACAGATTTTCAATGTAGACAAAACAACCTTTTATTGGAGGAAGATGCCATCTAGGACTTTCATAGCTGGAGAGAAAGTCAATCCCTGGTTTCAAAGCTTTAAAAGACAAGTTGACTCTCTTGTCATGGGTAATAACAGTCACTAATGCAGGTAGTGACTTTAAGTTGAAGCCAATACTCATTTACCATTCCCCAAATCCTAGAGCCTTTAGGAAGTATGCTATATCCTCTGCCTGTGTTCTATCAGTGGAATAGCAAAGCTTGGATGATAAGCACATCTGTTCACAGCATGTTTACTGAATATTTTAAGCCCACTGTTGAGACCTACTGCTCAGAAAAAAAAAGATTCCTTTCACAATATTACTGGTCATTGACAATGCACTTGGTAAACCCAAGATGTTGTTTCATGCCTGTTAAGACAATATCCATTCTGCTGCCCATGGATCAAGAAGTTACTTTTATTTTCAAATATTATTTCAGATATACATTTCATAAGGCTGTGGCTGCCATAGATAGTTGATTCCTCTGATGGATCTTGACAAAGGAAATTGAAAAATTTCTGGAAAGGATGCATGATTCTGAATGTCATTAAGAACGTTCATGATTCATGAAAGAGGTCAAAATATCAACATGAGCCGGAATTTGGAAGAAGTGGATTCCAACCTTCACAGATGACTTACAGGGATTGCAAACTTCAGAGGAGGAAGTAACTGTAGATGTGGTGGAAATAGCAAGAGAACTAGAATTAGAAGTGGAGCCTGAAGATATGCCTAAATTGCTCTGATCTCATGATCAAGCTTGATTGGATTAGGAGTTGCTTCTTATGGATGGGCAAAGAACGTGTTTTCTTGACATGGAATCTATTCCTGGTGAAGATGCTGTGAAGATTGTTGAAGTGACAGCAAAGGATTTAGAATATTACATAAACTTAGTTGATGAAACACAGCAGGGATTGAGAGGATTAACCCCAAATTGGAAAGAAGTTCTAACGTGGGTAAAATGTTATCAAACAGCATCGCATGCTACAGAGAAATTATTTGTGAAAAGAAGAGTCAATCAATGTGGCAAACTTCATTGTTGTCTAATTTTAATAAGTTGCCACAGCCACCTCAGCCTTCAGCAACCACTACCCTGATCAGTCAGTCATAATCAACATGGAAGCAAGACCCTCCATCAGGAAAAACATTACAAGTCACTGAAACTTCAGATGATTATCAGCATTTTTTAATAAAGTATTTTAAAAAATTTATTAAAAAGGTTTTTTTTTTTGAGAGAGAGAGAGTAAGGGAGGGGCAGAGGAAGGAAGAAAGAGAGAGAGAGAGAGAGAGGGAAAGAGAATCTTAGGCAGACTCCATGCCCAGCACAGACCCCGACTTGGGGCTTGATCTCACAACCATGAGATCATAACCTGAGCCAAAATCAAGAGTCAGATGGTTAACCAACTGAGCCACTCAGGTGCCCTGCAGTAAAATATATATTTTTTAAGTTGATTTGTTTTGAGAGAGAGAGCGAGAGTGTGAGCATATCCATACCTGAGTTGGGGAGGGGCAGAGACAGAGAGAGAGAGAGAGAGAGAGAGAGAGAGAGAGAATCCCAAGCAGCAGGCTCTGTGCTGTCGGGGCAGAGCTCAGTGAGGGGCTCAATCCCACAAACCATGAGATTATGACTTAAGTGGAAACCAAGAGTTGGATGCTTAACTGACTGAGCCACCTAGACACCCCTAATGAAGGTATGTACATTGTTTTTTAGACATAAGACTACTGCATACTTAATAGACTGCTGTCAAGTGTAAATATCACTTTTATACACACTGGAAACCAAAAAATTAATTTGACTCACTTTCTTGCAATATTTGCTTTATTGCAGTGGTCTGTAAAGAAGCCCATAATACCTCTGAGGTATGCCTGTATATATGACAGTTAGAGAAAAATTTGGTAATAATAACTTAATATTAGCTATTATCATTATTACTATTGTTACTATATTCTTCAGTGACTCAATGCCCCATGTAATGGCATTGCATGTAGCTATAGTTTATTGTTGCTGACATATAGTATTCCACTAAATATACACACCATAATTGGTGTGTCCATTTTAATGCTCATGGGCATTTGAGCTGTTTCCAGATTTTAGCTGTTATAAATATTATTTGTCGGAATATTTCTGTACAGGTCTTATTGCACAAGAGCAAGAGTTGCTCTAAGATTTTAGGATGTATTCCTAAGAGAATTGCTAGGTCATAGGATATATGCATATTCAGCTTTACTAGATAATGTGAAACACTTTTCTAAAGCGATTATAGCAATTTACTATCCCATTAGAGTATGTAAGAGTTGCTTCATATCTTTACCAATTCTTGGTATTGTTTTACCAATCCCTTGCGTGAAATGCTATCTCTTTTTGGTTTTCCTTTCATTTCTTTGATTATAAGTGAGATTGATTCATAGGAGTTGTTTACATATTCTGGACAGTTATCCTTATGTGTCACTTATGTTGCAATCATCCTTTCTTAATTTCTGGTTTGGTTTTCAAATTGTTTATGGTATCTTTTCATGAGCAGAAGTTCTTAATTTTAATGTGGTTGAATTTATCAAGCTTTTGCTTTACGGTTATGTGATGGTTAATTTTATATGTCAACTTGACTGGGCCTTGGGGTATCCTGACTAATTCAGACTTTGGTACCAAGAGTGGTTCTAGAGGAATAGAATTTTAAGGATGAATTTCCTGAGTTGGTTCTGGTAAACATTCAAGTTTTCTTGAATTGGTTTCTGGAGTTGGCTCACTAATCTCTCTAGATTTAAAGATGCTAATGGCTCTATTGCCAGCAGTAAAGAAGGTACTAATGGTCCATGACGTACTCTGGAAATATAGATACTCAACATATCAACATTGGATGCTCCTAATCAGACACATAAAAGTCAGGGAGCTGAGTGACTGTGTCTATAATGCTTTCAAATATTTTTGCCAAACTGATGAATATAATGAGATTGGCTCATTGTTCCTGATGTCACTGGGTAAAGTAGTGAAAGAAAATGAGATGAGGTCAGAGATTTGAAGTCTCAACTCAAGAACCATGTAAATGACTTGAAGACTTCTATGTGTGCCTTGAAAGAGACCCTTATTTTCTGTAGCCACAGGAATGAGACTGCTGAAAATCAAACTTACAATCTCATCTTGCAGCTGGCTGAATTACCGCACAGGATGAAATCCCCACTCTGTAGAGGATTTATTGTCAGAGTGGGGGCAATGTTCTCCAGATATGCTTTGAATCAGCACCCAACACGTGGCATTTTTCTTTTGTAGCCAGGATTCACAGGTCCAGGAATAGTGAAAATCAGAGTGGCCCCGCTTATTAGTACCCCTAGTGACCTTTTTTTTTTTTTAAAGATTATTTGTTTTGAGAGAGTCAGTGTTCCCATGACCCTATGCTCTGTTGGCCTATAAGAAGAGGATGTCTGGAATACAGAGATTCCCTAGAGTATCTCTTTGTATTACCTTGCCCTGTGATTAAGGTCAATGGAAAAGCACAATGACCCAATCCAGGTAGGACTGCTTACATCTCAGACCCTTCAGGAATGAAGGTTTGAGTCACTCACCAGGTAAAGAACCATAAGCAGCTGAGATGCTTGCATGAGGTCAAAGGGAATATGGGATGGACAGTGGAAGAAAGTTGTTATAAATACCAGCTACAACCATATGTCCATTTACAGAAACAAAGACTATACGAATATTTCCTCCTTATTTTCTTATGAATATGTTTATATATGTGTGTACTACATATGATACATTAATATGTAAACACACATGTAATATCTTTGTTTTGTTCCCTCTTTTATTCCCTCATCATGTAACATAAGATGTATTGACTCTATATCATAGTACTTAAATGCTGTTGATTTTATATCATAGTATTTAAGTCACAGAGTAGCAAAAAGAGTAAACATCACTCAAGGACTTTATGTCCTCTTCTGGGGAAGGAGTTAGTGTATTTTGGTTGTAGGCAGAACTGTTGTATTAAGTTAAATTATAACCTTATTATTGTCTTTATTTGGAGATTAAGTATGGTTTAAGGAGATGTGTATGAGTGCCAGGTTAACTTGTAATGGTTAAGATTATGTATCAACTTGACTGGCAACAGGGCTTCCAGACATTTGGTCAAACAGTATTCTGGGTTTATGTATGGGGTGTTTTGGGATGGCATGAATGTTTGAATCAGTAGACTGAGTAAGTAGATTTCTCTCCCTAATGTTAGTGGGCCTCATCTAATTAGTTGAAGGCTTGAATAGAACAAAAAGGTTGATGCTCCCATAAGTAAGAAGGAACTCCTGCCTGATTGATTGCCTTGAGGTGGCACATTGATTCTTTCCTGCCTATCAATCTGAAGTGAAACATTAGCTCTTTCTTGGTCTCAAGCCTACTAACGTTCAGACTGGAACTTACATGATCAGCTCCCCTGGGTATACAGTTTGTTGATTGCAGAGCTTGGGATTTGTTGGCCTCCTTAACTGGGTGAGCCAATTCCTCATAATAAATCTCCTTCTCTCTCTCACTCTATATATACATCCTATTGGTCTGTTTCTCTGGAGAGCACAGACTAATGCAGTTAGCCTTTGTTTTCTTCTAAGAAATCATTTGTTCTGTCAAGCTCCTGCAGATAGTTTCCTATATTCCCTTCTAAAAATTTTGTAGTTTTTCCTTTTAAACAAAAGATTTTAATCTACCTCAAATAAATTTTTGTGTATTTTGAGAAGTATAGATCAAATTGCATTCGTTTCCATGTTATAACCAATTAATCTAGAATCTTTGTTGAAATGTCTATCCTTTCTGCACTAATCTTCAATGATGCTCTTCCATAAATTAAATTTACTTCTAGTTGTGAGACTGTTTCTACATTCTATAATGCTTTGATTGGGTCACGTTGCCTATCTCAATTACTACTGTTTTATAAATGCTTTGCTTTTCTTCATTTTATTTATCTCATTGTGTACAATACATATTTTATTATTTATTTAATTGTCCATCTCTTCTCATTAAAACTTAAGCTCAATGAAAACAAATATTTCCTATGCTTTATTAAGTTTTATATGCCCATAGTATAGAAGAGCATCTAAAATATAATAGGTACTCAGCAAATGTTTGTTGACTTATGTCAGAATTGTGCTAAAGGTTTGACATACATTTTATCATTTAATTTTCTGAATAGTGTTTTGTTTATTCAACTAATATTGATTAAGTATTTATTGTTATACCCATCTTTCAGATGGGAAAATTGAGGATTAAAGATGTTAAATAATTTATCTACAACCATGAAGCTAGTAAGCAATAAAAACCCTATTTAATTAATTTTTTTTTCAACGTTTTTTATTTATTTTTGGGACAGAGAGAGACAGAGCATGAACGGGGGAGGGGCAGAGAGAGAGGGAGACACAGAATCGGAAACAGGCTCCAGGCTCTGAGCCATCAGCCCAGAGCCTGACGCGGGCTCGAACTCACGGACCGCGAGATCCTGACCTGGCTGAAGTCGGACGCTTAACCGACTGCGCCACCCAGGCGCCCCAAAACCCTATTTAATTATAAGTATATCTTACATTGGAGTGCTATTAATAAATATTTGACTTTTATTGTAATCTCATGGAAGTAATCAAGTATTATATGATTAATTTATAAGACTGTCCCTTAACTTCACCAGAATTTATCAGAATGATCTGATCTCTAAAAGTTATGCATAATATGTACTTAGAAACTATCAAATTATTTGAAGAGAGCAGCTTACCAGAGCACAGCCTGAAGTATGACCAGAGAAAATAAATATAAGTGCTGGAAGAAGTCTAAGGGATCTTCTAGTCTAACAGCCATTGATCAATTTCTAAATTTGTCTTAACATAAGAAGAGGTTACTTGTACAGCATAAATTCTGCCTTGCAGATTTATATCTATAGAAAGTGTAGGAAAGAGTAAAGAGTATGAAGAGTAAGCCATTAGTGAAAAATAAGAGACCATAATAATGACTAAAAGAAACAGAGAAATGTTCACATAACCAATGGTGGACTAGGAGCCAAGAATGGTAAATGGCAAATACTAATAAAGTATTATTGAGGCTGAGAGGAGCATATTAAATCTGGTTGAAGGGGATAGAAAAGGCACAATGACTGTCAATTCACGAAAGAAGTGAACATGCCAAACACACATATGGAAAATTTTTTGATTATCAATGAGTTAAAATGAGATGCCATTTTCCATCTATCAAAGTCTATCAAACCATCTATCAAATTATTTTACCAGATGAAGAAAGTAACGGGTCAGTATGAACATGGCGGAACAAACATTCTCATTCATGGTTGATAGAATTTAAATTATTATAACCTTTCAGAAAGAGAATTTGGTATCAAAAGCTTTAAAAATGCTTTTACCCTTCAGTCTCATAGTTTCACTTCAAAGAATTCATACTAAGGAATAAGGTCACATATGGGCAAACATTTACATCTATGGGTGTTTATTATGGGATTATATGTAACGGCAAAATGTGTGAAATAGCCTAATTAGGATAGACAACTGGATGAATAAATTATTATACATACCTATGATAGAAGAACCTTAGTCATTAAAAATGTAGAAGATTACAAAGAATTTTACTATAACCCAATATCTACATCTCTGAAAAATCTGTATTTTATAGTATCTCCCACAAAGGAGGATTTAGAAAAAGCAGCACTAGAGCAGACTATTTGAAACCTATTGTATCAGTTGGGGTCAAATACAGAAACCACATCAGCTGTTTTACAGAAAAAGTTTATTATGAGCAAGTACCTAAGTATTGCAGAACTAAAAAAATAAAGGGAAATTGAGGTGATACAAAAAAATGTAACAGAAGGACACTGCTCTGACCCTAGGTTTGGGGGGAAAAGAAAAGAAAATGGGTTCAGGAGAAACCATAAGGGACTAAGTGAGGCTGGCACTAAAACCTTGGAGCTTGGGTGACGATCCCACCCCTCGTGTTGGAGTCTTGGGAGCTCAGAGGAGGTGTGCCATGGAACAAGCTTTCAGATCTCTGAAGAGGTATCGTGAGGTTTTTGCTGAAAAACTGAGGACTGATTCCAACTGCTGCCCCAGAGAAGAAGGCTGTTGCTGAGGCAGTGCTGATAGGAACAGTGAGCAAACAAAGAAGGATAAGACCTTTCTCTTTGTCAGCCTTTCTGTCTCCCTTCATTCCCATCCCTTCATGCCTATCACTGGCAGAAACTAATGGAGCCAGATGGCAAAGGCAGAAATGTGGTTTGCAGAGTTTCAGCTTCTACATCACAAAAAAGAGTACTCCGACAATGTGATCGGCAGAATTCCAAGATGGGCTCCAAGATTCTCACTCACTGGTGTATGTGATCTGTATACAACAACTACCCTAGAGTGTGGGCAGGATCTATGAGTATGATGGGATAGTGGCTCCTTTGATTAGGTTATGTTACACGGCCAACAGTGATGGGATATTTACCCCTCTGGGTGCATTACAACTATATAAGACTTTGTCATAGCCAGTGGAGATGGACAAGAAGTCAGAGAGGGTGTTCCCCTGCAGGCCCAGAAGAAAGCAAGCATCCATGTTGTCAACAGGATCAAGGGGCCACATAGCAAGGGCCTGGGGACAGCCTGCAGGAGCTGAGAGCATTCCCTGGCCAACAGTCAGAAAAGGACAGCGACCTTAGTCCTTCAATGACAACATGCCATACCCCTGAATGAGCTTAGAAGGCTGAGTTCCCAATGAGAACCACGGTACTGCTGACATCTTGATAACAAACAGCCTTGTGAGACCCTGAGCAGAAGGTCTAGTTTTGCCCCGGCACCTGACACGTGGAAAATGTGACTTGATAAATGAGTGATATTTTAAGACACCGAGCTTGTGGTTATTTGTTACACTGCATTAGGAAACAAAGGCAGATGGACTTGGTGTGGAAAGGCAATAGCGTAACAACCTGCACAACTATTGCAGGTTAGTTCAAAGAGCTAATGAGAACCACAAAAAATTGGTATCTCGGATGATAACCTGGACAGAGCTGGCTGGTTCAGTGTGACTGGAAGCTGCTTTGGGGTTATTCAGAAGCAAAACCTGGTGAAATGTAAACCACTTACTTGTGGTGCCAAGATACTAGAGATGTAAGTGGAGTTCCATGGAGCTGAGCCGCTATGAAGGTGCACCCAGGAAGAGCAGTAAATCTCCCACAAGTGTGGGGTGCAAAGATGGGGTAAGGCCCCCCTTGAAGGCAGTTCAGGGTGCAATTACAGACTTTAAATTTTCTTTCTTTTTTTAAAAAATTTTTCTTTTTTAAAATTTGAGATACAGAGCACAAGCTGGGGAGGGGCAGAGAGAGAGGGAGACACAGAATCCAAAGCAGGCTCCAGGCTCTGAGCTGTCAGCACAGAGCCTGACCTGGGACTCAAACCCACAAACCATGAGATCATGATCTGCGTGGAAGTCAGATGCTCAACTGACTGAACCACCCAGGTGCTCACAGATTTTAAATTTTCTTAAAGTAAAACTGGAAATTCAGACTTTAAACACTAGCAGAGTGATGGCTGCTTCTTCTCCAATAAAAGTTTATCCAATCTCTCACGAAAAATTGCATATAAATCATCACAATGTCCAAGTAATACTAACATCATTGCCCAATTTACCAAATGCTTCTGAGCTCATTGGTGTTGTAGGATAAAGGGGAGAAGAAGCAGAAGGAATAGGAGAGGAAGCCTTGGGACCTCCATGCTGATATGATACCTGTGACAAGAGGAAGGAAAGAAGAAAGTTTGGGTAGGTGGAGTTTCAGACTGCAGTGTGGCTCTGAGTCTTAGCTGGGCTGATGGGCAGTGCCCAGAGCAAAGACTGTCTGCCAGGGGACTCCTGAGTTGAGTAGGAAAGCCCCAACTCTATGTGCAATCACTGGCTGGTAGCAGCCTGAGGAGGAGGTGGGTTCAGGTGACAATTCCAGCTGATTGGAGGACGTGGCAGCTGGAGGTTGTCTGCCCAACTACTTCCATCCCAGCAGATTCTCTCAGAGGGAGGTCAGAGCAGAGGATTTCCACAGCTAACACAAATATCATTAGTATCTTTGTGAAAATAATGTAACACCCAGTTTCTCACAGGAGGAGTGTGATAGCTGGCAACGGAGTTCCTAATGGAACCAATGTCCATGATTTGGGACAAAAGATCATGTAGAAGAAAACCACACTGCTGACTTTGACTAGTGGAATTTTCTGGAAAGAAGGGCATGTTAGGTTCCATACTGATGATTCAAAACACACAGTGGGAGGCAACAGAGCAAGTCTTAATCCATCTGGTAAAAACTGAATTAAAAATTAGAGCCAAGAGCAAATGCCTATTTTTAGTTCAGTCAAATAAATAGAGTTGCTCTTGATATTGCTTGGGTTTCTAACAAGCTGAAGCAGAAAAGCCTGCTGATGCAATAAATTTTTGCCACCAAGCTAAAATGCAGCTGTCCCAAAACCAGATTGATCACCGTCCTTTCTGACCTTAAGAAAAGAAGTAAGACATAATCCTGTTCTTAGACTGGTGAACTAATCCAGATGAAAATTAAGCAATCCTTGATAATAGTTGTGGCTTAAATGAGGCATTGCAAGTTTTGAAAATTATAAAAATTACCTTTACCAAAAAATCATTTCCAATGGATTCTATAGTTATGCAGAGTGCTTAAAAACAATCTTTTCTTTCTGATTCTTCCAAATAGGTGTTTTTCCTTAATTGTTCTACACTGCACTGTTTACTACATAAGGTACTTTAATTTGTGTGTGTGTGTGCATGTGCGTATCGGTGCGTGTGTAGGTAGAGCTTATCAAATTCAATACCACAGTACTGAAGCTTTTCTTTAATATTATAACCTCACACAATATAGAGGTATACAGCTAAGATGTTCAGGCCTCCTTTCCACTCTCAACACCTAGTACTTTTCAAGGCATGTGGAGTTTAAAACTTAAATAAAAACAAAACTCTTAAAATCTATGTATATTTTTACAGCTTTAAATATGGTTCTATGTTTAGTTTGTGAAACAAAGGTAAACATTTTATAAGTAAATAAAGCATTCAATTTTCATAAAATAAATGGTTGGGGCCTCTGGCTGGCTCAGTTGGTGGAGCATGCAACTCTTGATGTTGGGGTTGTGAGTTCAAGCCCCACATTGGGCATCGAGTTTGCTTTAAAAAAATAAAGTAATGGTTATCTCCATGTGTGCTTATTCTCATGCATTATTGTTATTCCCACATGATTGAACACCAGTCTTGGAATCAACTATAAACTGAGGCACCATAATTTATATAGTAAAAGCTATTGAATGAGCTTATATATTCTACTCAAGAAACAGTGAAGAGGCCAGTGAGGTTGGATGGGGTGAGCAGAAAGGAGAGTGGAAGGAGACAACATCAGAGAGGTGATGTGGCTTTAATCTTTACAGGAATTTGCAGGTCATGGTAAGATTTTAGTTTTTACTCTGATTGAGTGGGAAGCCATGAAAGGTTTTGAGCAGAAGAGTGATGTGGATCTAATTCATTTTTACAGGGATCTTTATGGGTTTTCTTTTTTCAGGGAGTCAAGGGCAGAAGCAAGGAGACCATTTAGATACTGCAATAATCTAGGTGAAAGTGACAGGGCCTTGGGTCATGGTAGTAGCAGTGAAGTGGTGAGAAGTGGTTGGATCCCAGCTTTGTCAACGTCTTTTCCTTCACTTCCTCAAAAGGCACTGATATTGTTCTTAATATGAGTATGGCACGGGGTTGGGCATTGTAAACTACAAAATTCTCTCTCCTGCCTTCATTGTTTTCTCCTAACAAGCCAACAATCTGAGTGAACGATAAATGAAATACATATGATTCTAGTCTGAATCTAACCTGACAACTAGTTTTGGAATCTTGAAATCAATATTTGCAATTTTTATAGATCTTTTACATTAAGATTTTTTTCCTATATTATTATTATTTTTATTACTATTCATCTTTCTACTGCTCTAGAAACTCAAAGCAGAGAATGATCACTATTGTACTTTCCCAAGAACATCTTTTACTTATTTTCCCATCTTGGACACTTAATTTCTCAGTGCTTCAGACTCTTTTTGCATGAAAAATCTCTCTTTTTGAAAAATTGTGGTAAAATACACAAAACAAAACTTACCAACTTAACCATTTTTACGTGTGCAGTTCAGCAGGGTTAAGTATATTCATACTGTTGTGTAATCAGTCTCTGGAAGATGTTTTTGTCTTGCAAAATTGAAACAATACCCATTAAACAACTCCTTGTTTCCCCCATCTCCAGTTCCTGGCAACCGTAAACCATAATTTTACTTTTTGTTTCTGAATTTGACCACTCTAGATATCTCATCTAAGTGGAGTCTTGCAGTATTTATCTTTCTGTGATAGACTTACTGTACTTAGCATAATGTCCTCAAGTTTCATCCGTGTTGTAGCATGTGACAGGATTTCCTTCCTTTTTAAGGTTGAATAATACGTGCTCTTTTAAAAATGAAACTCTTTGTAGTAAACTCCCAAACTGTAAAGGAGAACTGACTTAAATGATGTAGAAAGACACCCAGAATTGAGGCAACTATTTAATAACTTTACCACTGACCTACATCTTGGGAATGTGTGAAAGAAGTTGTTGAATGCTGTGTGGAAAGATGGGCTAGAGAGATTGGAGAAGATTGTTTCATATAAAGAAAAGTGTATTCTAATTTATCTTTTCCTTTTGAATTTAGAAAATGTCATACTTACTACATACATACTTATTTTTAAATGGTTCTGTAAAATTGGCCTGGATACTCAAAGAACAAGTAATCAAATAGCATTCTTTTTTTTTTTTTTTTTATTTTTTTTTTCAACGTTTTTTATTTATTTTTGGGACAGAGAGAGACAGAGCATGAACGGGGGAGGGGCAGAGAGAGAGGGAGACACAGAATCGGAAACAGGCTCCAGGCTCCGAGCCATCAGCCCAGAGCCTGACGCGGGGCTCGAACTCACGGACCGCGAGATCGTGACCTGGCTGAAGTCGGACGCTTAACCGACTGCACCACCAAGTCCCCCTTCTTTCTTTTTTTTTTTTTTTTTTTAAATTTTTTTTTTTTTTTTTTTTTAATTTTTCAAATAGCATTCTAAATTAGCTTTGTGAGCTCAGATTTCCCATCGCCCCTGCTTTCAAGAGTTCCACTGATATTCAGGTATCTGGAAGATAGTTTTACAAACACACCCTGGGAAGGCCTATCATTTTGATATATCAAGTATCCAAGTGAAAAGAATACATTTCAACTCAGACTTTAATAGACATTTGTTGCTTTTTTGCTGTTCAATATTCCTCTTCCTACTAGTATTTTGAACTTCCTTTGGGAGAACCACCATCCCTATTGTCAGTTGTGTGGTTTGTATGACTCTAGCCCACCATTTTCAGCTCAAGCAGGTTGTTACCAGCTTTAGTCAATCATCATCTCCCATAGTCCTTGACCACAGTATTTGATTGGTTCAGGGATGGGCTTGTAATCCAGACAGAGCTCAAGAGAGGCAAGGAGATGTTTGCTGAAAAGATCAATACTGTCTTGGAAAGTCTGATTTCAGAATCTGAGCTCTGGAATGGGAAGCCATTGTGTGTCACAAGAGCTAGTCCAGGTGTGGATGTAGAGAGAAGCCTTGCATAAAATCTCTGATGATGCTAATATGGTAGAAAAACAGTGGAGAGATCAAGGAAAATTGTATCGTCGCTGACATAATTTGAACCACTGGGTCAGGATTCTCCTAAAGACAGAACTACCTCTGGAGCATTTAGTTACTTATTATTTGAACACTGTGGCTCTAACACTAGGATTTATTCCTCTGCTTCATAGAAAAGACAACTATGGGACCAAAGAGAGACATAATAGAGATGTAAGAAGGGAATTTTGGTTAATTATAAAAGAATGTATAAATTATTAAAATATTTAGAAGGACTATGCAAAATGCTACCATGACATTTAATCTAAACTAAAGAGGGCAGTACTACACAAACCTGAGGAAAGCAAACTCTTATGCCTTTATTCATTTTGTAAAAACAACAAACATTGGCTTTCATATTTTGGGACAGTAGCAATTAAAAGGGGCTACTGATAAATCTTTGTAATCCTTATGTTCTTTGAGTTGCTGAACCTAACCCTCATTCCTAATAGGGTTTGTGAAATTTGTATGTTAAAAAGCTTGGGTTGGAATAACTCATGTGATGACTCAATGTCATAAATCATCTTTGCCTAAGAAAAACAGGGTACATTTTCTTTTTCCCGAAATGAGGACTAAAGTTTCGCATGTGAATCTTCCAGTTAAACATGGTGGGTCGTATGTATTTTGTTGCTTCCATTCTCTTCTTAGGCAAAGATTTAGAGAAATAGTACAGAGACACTAGCCAACCCTTGACCCTACCCCTACCCCTCAGGCAGGAGATTAGATCATTTCCCTGGAGACTTCAATTGGCCTAAGAGAGGGATTTTAGCCTGAAAACCCTTGAGTGACATCTACATGTGGACAAGCGAGAAAGCTTCTATTTGAGTTTTAGCATCTTACTCGTTTACTTTTATGTGACTACATTGTCAGTGGTACTGGGGATCTGAGTAAGGCTCTCATAGAAAGACAGGAATCAAAGCAATCAGGAAAAAAACAAAACAAAACCAAAAAAAAAAAAAAAAAAAACCAAAACCCAAAACAGGCCTTACAGAAAAGGGAGATAATGCAAGTAGCAGAAGGGAACTAAAACTGAGAAAAAGAACACAAAACAAAAAAGCTATTTTCAGAAAGAGAAAAGCATGTAGCATTCATGAATGAGAACAGAACAATAAATAGAAAATTTAGAAGCAGAACTTGAGGAAATCTTCTATGATATAGGCAAAGAATTGAAAAACAGGAGGGAAAATACAAGAATATTCGAGAATCAGTCCATGAGGTTATACACATAACATGGAGCCAAAATGAAAGGGAGAAAATGGAAAGAAGAAAACCATCAAAGAAATAACATAAGAAAATTTCCTGGGACTGAATAATACGTTTTTCCATTTTGAAATGGTGTGTAGAGTGCCATTTCAAAGAAAGCCCGCATAAAGTGACAATGTTATAAAATTTTAGAAACCTGGGGGGAAAAATGTCCTAAAAGCTTCCAGACAGAGAGAGAGAGAGAGAGAGAGAGAGAGAGAGATCAAATATGAAGGACCAGGAGTCAGAATGAGATTGGACTTCTCAACAGCAATACTGGGTGCTCACCAACCATGAAGACATACACCACAACAGTAGAAAGTCAGTCACTAAGGTCAAGAATATAAAATAGTAGTAATAGTCACATAGCATTAGAAACATAGAAGTAGACAATGTAAAAGTAGATTTGCCAGCCATTGCCTGAGACAGTAGATTCAGAGACAGGAAAAAGAGAAGGCAGGTCTGAGAACTGTCTAGTTACAACATTGGTCAAACTATAGATATGTGTTCCTGTGCTAAATATTAAACTATAAAAAGGAACAGTATGAGAGGTTTCTTCCTAAATTGGTTCCTTTCTAATAAACATTTTATTTCATTAAATTTAAACTTTTGGACCCATTTAAAATATTTTCTTCCATTATCCCTTCCTTTGGCAAACATCCCATCATCCATCTGGCCATCTCTTTGAATGTTGAACTACATAATAGTTTGGATAAAGAGGTTAGTTTCCTTTCTCAAAATTCCTGTCTTTCTTTTTTAGAATATTTTAGTGTGGTCATTAAGTGGGAGGTGGAGATTAGATTCTCTAATGTTAGATTCTCTCCATGCCACATATTAGCTGTGTGACTTGGGAAAGTCACCCGATCTCCTGTGCTTCCGGTTCTTCATTTATAAAGTGAAGGTTTGAATGGCACCTGACTTATAGGGTTGTTGTAATACATTGAGTTAATATATGTAACGTTTTAGAATAGTTCCTGGCAGGTAGTGCACACTTTATAAATGCTAATTTGGATTGTTACTATCAGGCTGTTGTTTAATTCAAACTTAATAGCGATTTCTGTATCTTCATGAAACATAGGTATACATTGAAAAGTAGGAATACTAATTTCACACATGCACACAGGCTCTGGGGTGTATCTATTAGGATCATAATGCAGTATTTTTTGGCACAAGCGAGTCTTTGCTTAGGTAATATGAATGTCCAAAGTTTTCACTTTTACGATCTGATTTTGATAGTGTTTGTAACACAAGCAACATTCTTCATGCTTCATTACAAATCCTTTTAGTTTTGCTTTGATGTCTAGTGTTGAAATATTTGAAATAGTTCTGGTTATCAGTTTGGTTTAAGAACTATTTAATTTTTCTGCTGAGATACACAATGAAGGTGTGAAGTTATCTGTTATTCTCAAGGCTTTTCTGTCCTTTTAGGTTGGAAAGCTTATTTCCAACTTTGGGCTCTGAATAAAACTCATTATAGTTATATCATATGTCTTTTCAGTCAACAACATTCATTTGTTACTTGTCATTTTTAAGAAATTTTATTATTCCCATGAGGAATACAAAGAAGTTTAAGAGAAGTGCTTAAGTCTTACTGAGTTGATGGTCAAAGAGAAGAAAAACAAATGTGTCAAATTGAAAGCAATTATAGATATGCCACTGGAAAGAATATGCTTAATTTCCAGTTGAGAAGGTAGCCAGTAATGAGACAGTCATTCCATTTTGTAATGCAGATTTCTAATTATGTCAGAGGAAACAGCACTCAGTGTAGGAGGTCATATCTTAAGTCGGAGGATTTAAAAAAAAAAGGTTTTTTTTTAATTTTTAAGAAATTAAAAAGTTAATTAAAAAGAAGAAAAAAGTATTTTCCTTAACTAGAATGGCTGGATTTTGGTTCGAGGTTAACAATTTTCTAAAAATCTGGAAAGCGAATGTGTGAGTGGGGACGTTTGGGTAAGGGAAAGTGTTATACTGAAGCTTGTTGCTAATGTGCTGCTTTAGAGACAGGAATTCAGTCTAACCAAGGTCTCCTTGTTGTCCAATGCAATGTAACCAACTGAGACTCAAAAAGACACGTTTCTCCAACAGAGCCCCAATATATTTGGTCAGTATCGTCAGTGGACTCTTTTTGGACCCCGTTTGAGAAACTTAGAGCTCACCATGCTCAAAACACAATCTTTCTGGCTTCTAGGAATCGCATGGACTGCCTCTTTTCTGTGAAATTTTCACCTTAGTAGTCCTCTTGATCTTCTGGTCTTGAGTTAGACATCATTTCCTTTAAAAAGCCTTTACTAACCTCGTCCCTTCCCCAGCCATAATCCTTGTAGCAACGGAAACTTGGCTGTATTAGGACATTTTAGTTGCTCTTTTTAAATTGTCTCTTGACTTAGCCTGTATGTTCCCTCCAAACACATCTACTCAGGTATCATGTCTTGTTGAGACATTCTGATACGTTTAAGAAACTTTATCCAAATAACAAAGGGCTGGTCTTTCATGCAGTGATTCCCCTAATAGGTTCTATAACAATTCTTAAGCTTTATATATGCATTCTAAATTTACGGAGTATGTTAGTCTGATAAATATTCAGAATTTTTCCATTTTCTTTTCTTCATTATCTCTTTACACATAGCACAGTGGAGACATTGAACTTGTGGTATGTTAGTCATGTCTGTGTGGGAGATATATTATTACCTTGACTCAAAGTTTTTAGAAGATAGAAAATCAACTGGCAATCCTTGCAAGTTGGAGACGTGCTTAGTAAGAAAAAATTATTTGTCAGCAACCTTTAGATGTTCGGACTTCTAGTCTCCAAGTTGGTTATGTTTAGTACTCTTAAAACCTAAACAGTTATGTTGGAAAGGCTGAATTAACGTAATGGGTTGGTTGCGAGTCCAGGCACAAACCTCTAGGGACCACATGTCTGGTTGACCATGGCCGCTCTCCTTTTTCCTGGCTCACAACCAGCAGAATGCAATCATGCTGTCATCAGGTAAAACGGCCTTGCAACTGATTTCCCCCAATCCTTACAGCTTGTTTAGAGACATCAGTTTAAAAAAAAAAAAAAAAAAAAAGAGTCTTAATGTCTCAGTGGTCCTTGGTAAGTTGTCTACGAATGTGCCTGCAGGACATTTGCAGCCTCTGAGTCATGTCTGAGGACCCAGAAATGTCTGACTGTATCGTCCACCAAACAAGAAGTAAAGTCAGCAATTTACCAGTTGAGCTTTATTAGCTGGCTGACTAACCTACTGTTTTTCCTCGAACAGTCTGGCATGCCTGTTGTAACAGGGCCCTGATTAAAATATGATTAATTAAGTTTTGGTGGAAAATGCTCACGATGTTCTGTTCAAAAAGTGAAATGACTCAAAGATGACTTTTTAGTGTGGATAAAATCAGTGACATTGCCCTAGTAATGTACTAAACCAGTGGTAGACTCACAGCCATAGCTTTATCAAGCTGTTAAGAGTTGAAGCCTGGAATCAGTGACAGCGGCGGGAACTGTGATTAGCCTGGAGGTGACGTGTTTCAGAGGCCGTGTTCCAAGACAGGGTGACATTATTTATAGGTATTTGTAATAGTGAAATTTTAAGAGCTCAGGAAAAATGATCAACAGCTATTGTCCAAGTTAATTGAATGTAAACGCATTGCACATAAAACTAGCTTTGGCACACATGTAGGGCTCACATAAAATAAAGACAATGATAGTTGCAGCTGCTGAAGGGAATGGTCAATTTTTCCCAATCAAGAGTCACTAAAGGCAATAAACAGTTCTGAAATAAACTGTCATAAACACAATTAGTGACTTTCCTTTGAATGCCCTGTTATCAATACATGTAATTCTTCACATTGTTTTTACTGCATCAAAATGCATTGAAGAATTATTATTAATATTTGTTATTTGAATAATAAGGAAAAACCATTGAAAGAACTGGTCTGTATCACTTAATTTTGTTCTTCAAAGTATATTGTAAGCTTCTTTGTTTAATTTCCTTTTTAAAATTTAATTTCTTTTCTTAATTGACATCCAAGTTAGTTAGCATATAGTGCAACAATGATTTCAGGATAAGATTTCTTAATGCCTCTTACCCATTTAGCCCATCCCCCCTCCCATAACCCCTCCAGAACCCTCTGTTTGTTCTTCATACTTAAGAGTCTCTTCTGTTTTGTCCCCCTCCCTGTTTTTATATTATTTTTGCTTCCTTTCCCTTATGTTCATTTGGTTTGTATCTTAAAGTCCTCATATGAGTGAAGTTGAATGATATTTGTCTTTCTCTAATTTCACTTAGCATAATACCCTCCAGTTCCATCCACGTAGTTGCAAATGGCTATATTTTATTCTTTTTGATTGCTGAGTAATACTCCATTGTATATATATATACCACATCTTCTTTATCCATTCCTCCATCGATGGACATTTGGGCTCTTTCCATACTTTGGCTATTGTTGATAGTGCTGCTATAAACATTGGGATGAATATATTGCAAGCTCCTTAAAGTCAGTATCATACTTTTTACTTTGTTTTGTGTCCTTCTACTGCATTCTTCTATCTCCTTTATTCACCATAATGTCTGGTGTAATGTAAGTACTTTATTCATTATTCTATTTAATAAGCTGATATTGAACACCTGCTATGTGCAAACATGATAAGTGCTGGTGACTCACTGGTCAACAAGTTATTGACAAGTTAAAATAAAGAGGCAATTTCAACAGCATCCATTTAGGGTCCTAATAGAGCCAATAATGGGTGCTGTGAAGATTATGGTTGGAGGATGGTAGATACAAGGAAAGACTCCATGAAGGGAGTGATATCTAATGTGAGGTCAGAAGATTAAGAGGACAACGAAAGTGAAGAAGATTTCAGGGAAAGGTGGCAGCCATATAATGCCTAGAGGCCTGGGAGACCATGTTTTGAGCCTGGGGAGCTTCATGTTGAGGACAGTGTGACATGGGACTTGAAAGTAATTTGTTGGATTTCTTTTCACTTGCAACAGAGAAGTTAAAATTGGTGTGACATAAAGGAAAGCATCTTTCAACCCTTAAGATAACTTTTTTTTTTTTTTTTTTTGTTAACATACAGTGCAATATTGGTTTCAGAGGTAGAATTCAGTGATTCATCACTTACATACAGCACCCAGGGCTCATCATAACAAGTGCCCTCTTTAATACTCATCACCCATCTAGCCCATCTCACACTCACCTCCCTCCATCAACCCTCAGTTTGTTCTCTATCGCTAAGAGTCTCTTGTGGTTTGTTTCTCTCTCTCTCTTTTTTTTTCCCTTCTTCCCATATTTTCATCTGTCTTGTTTCTTAAATTCCACATATGAGTGAAATTGTATGGAAGATACCATAATTTGAATGCATTTTTGAGGTACTCAAAGATCTTTAGGTGAGGTAAAATTTTTAGTGATGGTAAAATTAATTTTATCTTGATCACATTTATTGTTTTTCTACTTAAACTTCCAAATAAGGTGTGTGAATAACTCACAGTATTCTTGAAAGGGTACAGTATGACCAAGACATAGGGCATATCAGATTAGTTTCCTAGAGGAGATAGTCACGAGGAGTCCGGCTGGAGGGTCAAGACAAGGTTCAAATAATGGAAGCTGTTACCCCAAGGAGTTCAGGCTTTACCTACCTAGGAAAGATGTTACATTGATTTTGTTATTGTTTTTTAATTTTTTTTTAATGTTTATTTATTTTTGAGACAGAGAGAGACAGAGCCTGAATGGGGGAGGGGCAGAGAGAGAGGGAGACACAGAATCAGAAGCAGGCTCTAGGCTCTGAGCCATCAGCCCAGAACCCGACGCGGGGCTCGAACTCACGGACCCCCAATCTTAATCTTAATCTTCTTAATCTGTCCTCTTAATCTTCTGACCTCACATTAGATATCACTCCCTTCATGGAGTCTTTCCTTGTATCTACCATCCTCCAACCATAATCTTCACAGCACCCATTATTGGCTCTATTAGGACCCTAAATGGATGCTTAACTGACTGAGCCACCCAGGCGCCCCTGTTATTATTTTTTTATGTTTGCTTGTTTGTTTATTTTTTAGCAAGATCACTCTTAAAGCAGTTGATAAAGGGAGAGGAGGGCAAAAGATTGGTAGTGGTGTGAAAGAGTAGGAGATTATTATGTATGCAAAATGAGGAGAGTCCAAATGAAGGACATGGAAGGGCAAATGAGGAGAGGAAGAAAATGGGAGATAGAATTGAATGTGCGAGGTGAACAAAAGAGAGTGAAAACACCAGGGATTTTGGCTTGGGAGACACCGTGAACAATAGAGACATTAATGTTGGGAATAGGAGATCATGGCCAGGGCAAAGAGGTGAATTCTGTTTTGGACAGTGTTTGAAGTGCTATGACAGATCCGTCCAGAAGTAGATGTGCAACCATGTCATTAGAAGAGACATTTTGCCGTAGTGGATTGAGCATGCGGGGGAAAGGGCAGAATTTGGGTGCATGCTTGTGCTGAGGCTTTAGCAGATCAACATCTAACATTGCTTTTCCCCTGCAGAGTTTGAAACCAATATGGAACGAGACATAAGAGTCAGACAGTTAGAGATAGAAACATTGTCTCGATTTCTGATAAAGTTGATTAGAAAACATGGTTCTATTTCTGAGGTCAAAAGCATTTGTAAGAATTTCACCCAGTAGGTAGACATACTCACCCCTGGCTTTGGAAAGAGACAAAATCAGAACATAGGCTATCCTGCATGCAGGTAGATTAAATAAAAGGAGGGTCTCTCTCTCTCTCTCTCTCCCAAATGTGCCATCAAATAAGCCACTCTTCTTTCCCTCCATGGGGAAGAATGCAGAAGGCCTGGAAAGAACTGGAAATGTTGCTCTAGGTGAAGTTCCTGGATACTTAAGGTCAGGATAAATGGCCTACATTTGAGAGTAGGGCATGGTATGATGATGATGGTGATGATGATGATGATGAAGATGATGATGCTATATGAAAACTGCTAACATATATTGAGTATTTACATGTGCCAGGCATGGTTCCAAGTTCTTTATAACCATTGATTTCTTAAATCCTTACGACAAGCATGAGATACAGGTAAGGAAATGGAAACAAGTACATGGCAGATCCAGGGTTGGAATCCAGGCAGCATGGTTAAGAAATTGGTCTCTTGAGAAATAATATTCAGAAAAGGTGGAGGGGGAGAATAACAAACAGAAGAGCGAGGTAGCATGGACCAAGACGGGAGGGGGCCACGTGGTCAGCTTAACTACAGAGCTTCAGCTCCATGCCGTGACTTGTGTATTCTTGACATGACGAACTTCAAAGTATAAAGAAGCAAAGCCAAACAAAAACAGTTGTTTATGCCAAGATTTAAACATGGAGAAACAGTTAACAGGAGCGTTAAGGTAAGCAGACACCTTAAGATCTTGAATCAACCAATTTCTTATATTTTAGATTTGTTTTGATCATTTAAGTCTAAGTACAGTGGTTTCTTCAGTGTAGACAGCCTTTAACACTCAATTTGACCTGGATGGTATTAAATGGACATTCAAGTAAAAAAAAAAAAAAAAGTCTAATTTGGTTGCCTACAAAGATCAAATGAATTGTATAATCCTGTTTTCCATTGCACTTCGTACAACCAGTGTGAGAATGTGAGTTGATACTTAGATATCAAGACGTTGGGATTTAGCTCCTGCCTTCGCCTTAAAGAATTAAATAGCATGTCTAACCCTAGTTCTTCTATAATGGGGAAATTAATGTATGCGTCCCATATGGTACCCTGCAGTGCTATTAGAAGGATGCTACGCATGATGAAGTTTTGAACTAGGTTTGGAGGCTCTCTGGGTTTCATCTTTGCTGTCATTGTCAGTTGGGGATGTCAGTAAAAACATCGTCTCATGAACTAGATGTCTTGGATCTTTCTGCAGTGAAAAATTGGGAAATCAGTCAGTCGTCCCTATTACTTTTGTGAACTGTTATGAAGAACCCCACAGCTTAAATTAAAGGGCTTCAGTGTAAGATCTAGACATCTACACACTGAACTGTGTGCGAAGTCAAACATGTTGAAATCTTCTGACTTATTAAAAACACAATTCTAAATTATAGTCAGTGAGGTAATAGTTTCCTTTATTGCGATGCAGTGTGTGCTGCTCTTCTGGGTGCTGCACCTGGACCATCTGTCTGCAGTTTCTTCTGCTAGTCTCACTTGGAGATTTCAAGATGGTATATATCTCCTTAATTGTTTCTTGACAGACAAGAATACCATAGCAGGCTCTGGTCTCCCAGAACAAGCAAAAATGGTCTTGTAGGCATTTGTAATGCATAGCATCTTGTACCTTTGAAGGTCTTTGATACCAACATCTATGAATTTTGAAATTTCTGTAATTTCTTTTACCTGCCAGATTTAAAAAAAAAGTTGTATTTATTTTAAGAGAGGCGGGGAGGAGCAGAGAGAGAGAGAGAGAGAGAGAGAGAAAGACACTGTCAGTGCAGAGCCTGATGCGGGGCTCAAATTTACAAACTGTGAGATCATGACCTAAGCCAAAATCATGAGTCGGATGCTCAACCGACTGAGCCACCCAGGCGCCCCTTGCCTGTCAGTTTTTTTTATTCACAGACAGTAGGTGCTTCTGACCATATAGAAAATTAACAACAGCCTACCATCTAGGTTTTCAAGAATATGCTTGAAAAAGTACTGAAGGCTGTGGTAATGAAATCAGAGTGAAAACTGTTTACTCATCCATTTTATGTGCCCTCTACTACTCTGTGCTCCCAGGTAAACACAACAGAACACTTGGCTTTTATTGGAGAGCCTTTGGTTTGTCATGAAATATATAGTACCATTAAGCATTCATTCACCAGTAACACAATCCAAATGCATAGGAATAGTGCTCAACCACATGTATGTTTACAAAGCAGGTGGTTTCTGAATCTGAAGACCCCTTAAAAAAGAACAATATCAAATTTTAAGTGACCCAATGTAAGAAAAATGATAACTATCATTGTGATAATCATGAGCCTGCTTCTGGCTCCTGAGTCCTGGAAGATATTTATGTGTACGTATATATCCCCACCTCACACTCCCGTGAGATGCACCACCAAGGCTACTCAAGTTGGCCAAGAGGCAGACTTTCTGAATAGAAAATCCAGAGGTCACAGAGCTTTGTCCCTCTCCCAGGCTCAGCAATAAAATAGTCCATCCTTTTTCTCCTGGGGAAGATTGAGGAGGGGCTTGGAGAGACACTGAAATTGTTGCTCTAAGTGAATTCTTTCACATGGAATCTTGAAGACTGATTAACTGTGCCCTCCAATGACCACTATTTAAGAGCAAGGCAGAGAAAGAAAAAGAACAGTAATATGATGATGATGTGATCTGAAGGTAGCATGTCCAAAGTGATGAACAATCAAGATTTTTCCCCAGTTTCTTTGTCTTCTCCCTTCTGAGCCTCCCTCTACCTTGGAGCAGTTGGTGGTGGAGGGAGGAGTCTCCTCTCATAGTTTCTGGCATGAGAATCTTAAACCTATCTTGGTGGTTCTGTTGTCTTTTGGAAAGTTCAAACCAAAACCGGAAGAAGGGAACAGGCCCTATACTAATGTCTCAACCCTCTCTAGCTCCTTTCCAGAATCTTTCCCTAATCCAAGAAGGGCTTTTTTTCCTTCTTTTTTCCCTAAGTGGGGTGGTAAAATGCTATTTTGTATTATCCAGCATTTTCCCCTGTGGTCTGGTTAACTTTTTAAACCTCTATGTTCTAGCCTTTTACCTTGGTTCCTTGGGTTACACAAATTTGTTCTTTTTGGCACAAAGCTTAACTTTTCCAAGTGAAAACCTTGTCTCTAAATTGGGCTTTGAGAGCTTATTTTGTAAATCCAAAAGATGGACATTTCTCCTTTGGTTCCGGGTTCTGCCTTTCCCTAAGTGATGGATACCTCAGTCCTATTGAGTGGAAGAGTCTTCATTAGTAAGAGTTACCAAGTATGAAACCTTCACATGCTATTTCACAGTGTATGGCTGATAGGGCTATGTGGAAAACAATATTCCCTCCCTCTCACTCCCTATACAGAAGGTGTTAAGTCTGTTGCCTACTAGATCACATCATTGCATCATTACTTCCTTCCTGATCTAATTCCCACTTCAGCTCCTATCAAGTAGCCTTGATGATATTATATATATATATATATATATATGTATATATATATATATATATATATATATATATATATGTCTCAGAGCTAAGCAGCCCCAGTGAGAAAGGACTTCCTTTCTACATACTAAACTACATACTAAACTACATACTAAACTATGTCCTACATACTAAACTAGAAGTTCAGGACCTCAAAGCCTAGTGGTAATTTCAGTTCTGTCTCCTCTATCTCAACCGTATCATGAATCCACGACTCTGGACACACCTTTAGAAGGATAAAGAAATATTCTTTCTTTATTTAGGCCCATCTTCAGTGTCCAATAGGACTAAACAGAGTAGGCCCAAGACGAGGTCACTTAGCAAGACCCAAATGCTAGTAGTAAAATTATTGAAGATGAAGCTCTTTAATTCAGGGAGGGCTTTAGAGAAAAGCTTCTGAGATCACATCCTGGCTATGTGATCAGCATTCACTAGTATAATTAATTCTTCTGGCAAGGAGTTAGTGGAAGTGGTGATTTTACATCTGAAATCTGTATTAAGGAAAGAGTTTTAGGAGTGAAGCATGTAAAATATCACGCAGAACAGGCTTTCCTTTTGCCCTTCTGGACACACACCTGTCAGCTGTAAACCTGGGCTCTGTGCCAGTTTAAAATGCTGGATCACAGATCCACTGGGTCCATACAGGGACATTCCAGATCCAAAAGCCACTCCCCCTTCTTCTGCTCAACCTCTCTGGAGAGCTGAAGAGACAAAAGCTATTTCTGTTTCGTTGTAGGCTAGGATTTGATCTTTATGGGTGGCATTTCTATTACTAACATACTTATTTGCTTTTGAGTCACACATTTCTTTACAATCACCCTCTAAACCCTCAGAATAGGTGGCCCAGCTGGGTGCTCTAATATCATCATGTGTATGTCTTCAAAGCTTGTGGTTATTTTTAAGTGCTTGCCTCATGCTTGTCTTCCCTTTTGGGTCATGAACTTCATGAAGAGTCAACTTAATATCTCCAGTCCTTAACCCAGAGCTTGGTACCATGTGCAGATGGGGCTGAGAAAATCATGGGATTTTCTTTCATTTACTCTCCATAACACTCTTGGAAATAGTCCCTATCATCACTCATAAAAATTGGATATTAAAATTTCATCTATCTAACTGACTAGATATGACCTTGAGTTGTCATTTAGCCTTTGTTTCTTAACCCATAAGAATGTTTAAGGTACCTTCTGGCTTAGAAGGCTAATAGTCTAAATGTCTAACATGTCCTTCCATATATTCCAATACTGGCCAATTAGAACTTGTTCTCCAGTGAGTTTAATAGGATAAAAACACACTTCTCTTCATATTCCTTGAGAAGGAAATAAATGAACATCCATCCCCTGTAGTACTTATACCCTTAGGAAACAAAAGAAATAATGATTTTATACTCCATGGGCTCAGCAGTTTATAATTATCAATAATGTTAATGATTACAACAAGAACATTCTCCAAAGTCCTTTAGTAAAAGATTTTCTTCTAGGTTCTCTTAATTGGTATCTCAGAAAATTATCCTTTCAACCACAGAGTGTGGATCTTATTTTGCTGAATTTCTTCCTAGATAGTTATTATCTCTACTAGCCTTCATCTTTTCTTTCTCCTCCTTTCCCTTTGCCTTCTCTTTTCCCTTCTTCCTCTCTTCTCCTATTATCGTTAAGTCTGAGAGCCCTTATTCCCTTTACTCATTGTAAATTCACACTGTTGTTACTTTTTGGCACACCTGTGCACCACACTCCTGAGATACTTGCAGTCTTGCTAATGTTTCTAGTTTTTCCTTTGTAAGCATAAATATCCCTTGTCCTTTACAGAGGGCTTCATTGCCTGCAGAAACCTCATCCCCGTAATTCTAGGAGCCTTTTACTTCCCTGGGTATTTCTGACCTGAATTTTGGCCAACTGTGTCTTACAAAGTCAGCAGGTTTTCCCCAAATATTATCATTAAGTGTTTCCTATGTGAAATCCTGTCCTTTTCAATGTACTTGTGAGAAGGAAATAGAAAAAAACAACATGGGTGTTTATATAGGATCTTTTCTCCTTACAGCCAACTGCTTGTGAATCCTTAGACAATTTCAGTGAGCGCAAAGTAAACTGCTGATAGGGGCTGGACAAATAGAGGTTAAGATGGTTGAAGTCTTTTCTAATGTTCCATAGGGAGTGATCGGGCTTGTGTGACCTCCACATGGCTGTTTGAGGTAATTCCCTTGATGTCAGTGAATAAATTTCTAGAATTCAAGGCATTACTATGCCCTTAGCACAGAGGAGAAGTACAAAGCATGCAGATTACCCCCCCCCCAAGTCTTTAGACAAGAATCCAGTGAGTTCTGTAGAGTAGCATAGTCCTGGGAAAGGTTGTGGTTCAATGGATATTGACAAGTGACACCTACTTTACAGACCCTAGGTTATCTGAAATGGTGGGGGTGGGGTGGGATGGGGGACAGGCCAGTTCTTGGAGGTGGACAATAATTTTTCAGGGTCCATGGTGGGTAAGGAAAGGGTCAGGAAAATTTTGAAAAGAAACTTTGAATAAAGTTGAAAGTTTAAATAATTGAGCTATGATCAGAGAAAAGAAATGTTGAGTTTGGGATAATAAAAGTAATATAAAACTTTCTTGTTGAAACTTAACTCTTAGAAGACTAAAGAAAAAAATCTTTGAGTTCATTGTATTTCCATGAAAATATTGGATATTAACTTTTTAAGTTTTTAAACTTAATTTGTCTTAAGTATTTAACTTAAGTTTAACTTAATTTCTTAAGTTTTTAACTTAATTTGTCAAGAGGGTACATTTATTAAAGTATATTTATTAGGTAATTTTTTGCCTTCTCTTTGAAATTCTGTTCATATTTGAAATAATTTTGAAAATTATTAACGAGCTTGACTTTTTTTCTATTCTGAGTGCTGATTTTTGCCCTAATTGTCTTCAGATACTTATTCACCTAAGGGGATTTGTGATGGTAGAAATGTAAATAGAATGAATGTGAAATCATTAAGCTTTTGACATGCAAAGTAACATCATGCTGTGAGATAATATCCTTTACAATCAGATCATTTTCTTGAATTTTTTTGAACTCCTTTATTTTCCCATTTAGAATATCAACATCTAGTCCTTGAAGAATTATCTCAGAGTTCTCCAACTGCCTAGAGAAAATATCCCTATAGACCAAAGGCTGGATTCAATAAGGGGAGAATATAACAGAGGGGAAAGTCCATTCCTTCTAGGCCTGGATATGTGAAAATAGGGAGAAAAGGAAAGAATATATAGTTTTTAGGTTTGTGTGTCCTGATTTTTCTACCCATGTTTAGCGTGTTATGAGATTCCAAGGGGATGGAGCCACTGTGGTCATCTTACCTTAGGACTGTGGAAAACAGGCTGCTTCTTGTGGGACATCCACCTACACCTTGCTTCTTGGGTGACATAATGGGTCTTAGAAGTAGCTGAGGGGTGGATGGGGAGGTTTCCAGGCACATTGCTCTTTCTGGGTGAAGTAGCTGTAAAGTAGGGCTGCAGAGCAGACTGCCTTGGCCTGGTCTGGCTTAGCCTTTAGAGCAGCTTAATGAATTAGTGGGAGCGAAGATGTGTCTTAGTTCAGGAGCTCTTCAGGAGCATTTCATGAACAAAAAGAGTGGATCATGTGATCCCATGACTGGAGGCCAGCATGGTATCTGGCAACATTGCTATAAAGACCACAGAAGCAAGAAGATACTAATGCCTGAAGACTCCAATCCTTTCTATCCCGCCATGAAGTCATGTGAACTATACCCCTACTGTTTGCACACTTAGACACTGGCTACTTGGGAGTGTGTGTGTGTGTGAGTGTGTGTGTGTGTGTGTCTGTTTTCATGTGTTTTCTCAAGAGATAGTGAGCACTACCAAGGGATCTATTAAAATTACTAGGTTGGGGAGCCTGGGTGGTTTTGTTGGGTGAGTGTCAGACTCTTGATCTGGGCTCAGGTCATGATCTCATGGTTCAAGAGTTGGGAGCCCATCTCGGCCTCTGCACTGAAGGCTCAGAGCCTGCTTGGGATTCTCTCTCCTTCTCTCTGCCTCTCCTAGCTCATGCATGCTTCACATGCTCTCTCTCCCTTTCTCTCTCTCTCAAAATAAATAAATAAACATTAAAAAAATTTCTAGGTTGGGCTAAGCTGAAATTATATAGGATTTCTTTCCTTCCTTCCTTCCTTCCTTCCTTCCTTCCTTCCTTCCTTCCTCCAATTAACAGTAGTGGGAGCTTTGCAGGACAACAAAATTTATTTTTTGCATTCCTGATTTCCCTTTTCTGGGCTAGCACGTCCACCTTTTTAAAGATATAAATCTCTCTCTTAAGGTGTCCTAATGCCACCTTTATGCCTTCTGTCTATATTATAAGCACATCTGATAAACTAGTTAGCAGTAAAGTGATACAAACAAAATTTTACTTCCTTCAGAAATATTTACATTTAAAATAAGTCCATGAAAGGTTCAATGGTAAAATCAAAGAAAGAGAGGCAATAGCAAACTTTTGGGCTCCGTGGGTCAATTCAGCAAAGAATTTAGGCAATGGTTTTTCTCTGAAAGCTCAACGCATACGCATACGCATATGCTGAGATGGGGGATGAAGTACCTACAAAATGACTGTTACCTATTCCAGACCACAGGAATCCCTACTATTGCAAAAGTTTTCTTTTTCCATAAAATAGAAGGTGTTTATTTAGGCAATTGTACTCACGAGTAGCTCAGTGTTAGCCAACTGTCCGGGAACAGGTGCCAAGTGTGAAGCAGGGAAGGAGAAGACCTGATCAGAAGAGACAGAGCTGGCCCTGGCCTTCACCACAGGGGTTTGCAGTGCATCTCATATGAGGTGTCAGCAACATTGTCTATTGTTACCTCCCTGCTGAGAAGCAAAAATCAATGTCATCAATCTGGGGGTGGGTGAAGGGAGGTGAGGGGGTTGGAATATTTTTGGGACCTATCTTTAGATATCTTTAACTGTTTCCAAAATAAAATCTGGAGAAATTTATGATGGTGTGAATCACAGTTCACTGTCACAAAGTGCAAATCTGTGTATGCTGTTGGCCTTGATTGACTGTGAAAGATGAATCTCAGCCTCAATTATTAGAATGGCAATTATGAGCATCATAAGCAGAGTAGAAAGAGTAAAGCCGCTTGTTAAGGTAAATCAAAATTTGTTGTGCTGAAGGTATAAACAGTTCTGTCGAGAACGGATGAAATTTTCAGGTTATAATTACAAAGGATTGCATATTATAGAAAAAGGACAGAGGCTGCATTACAGAGCATGTATGAAAGCAGTTATAGGCAAAATAACCCTTATGCAAGTAGTACATTGCCTTTCCATGGATTTACATGTTACATAATTAACATAGTTTTAGGACACTATGGCCTAGAAAAGTGATTTTTGCCTGTGAGCTTTGGGGTCAGAAAGTCTTGGGTTTAAATTATGGCTCAACCTCCTTTACTGGCTGAATGACCTTAGGCAAGTCATTTAAAGTTTCTGTGAGACAGTCTCATCTGCAAGAATAGTGGGAACAATTATTATTATAAACTATTTCTTAGACTTCCAGATTTGGATTTATGTCATTGACTAAGGAATCATGAGAGGTCCAGAAGTAAATCTCTCACTGTATTCTACTTGCATTCAGATTAGAGGACTGGATCCAGTGTGGTCTGTTCCCTTCTCACACACATGTGTGCACACGCACACATCCCATGCATACACATACACACACATGCACAGATATGAAAGAGTTGAAGACATTCCAGAGAAGTTAATTCAGAAATAATTAGAGTTGGTAAGTACTATGGAGAAAAATAGTGCAGAAAAGAGGAGTAGGGAGTATTGCGGGGCAAGAAGGAAGAGGTTATAATTTTAAATAGCATTTGAAAAAAAATCCTCAAGAATATAAAGGACTGAGTCATGTGAACAGCTGGGGAAAGAGTGAGGTAGGAGGAGGAATCGCATGTACAAAGGTCTTGTGGTGCTTGGCTTATTCTAGAAACAACAAGGAGACCCATGTGTTGAAATGGAGTGAACAAGGCAGACTTTGAATTGAACATAGCAGGATATGAGATCAGAGCACTAAAGGGGCCACATCACTTAAGACCTTACATGCCATTCTTTTGATTTTGGTATCCCCTATTACTGAAATGGCATACTATTAGAGAGTTTGATGCGACCACTTATGTTTTAACAGGATCATGTGGGCTGCTGCATTGAGAAAAGACTGTAAAGGGGCAAAGATAAGGACAAAACACCCCACTGGGATGCTGTTACAATAATGTGTACAGGAGAAGGTAGTAGGTTGTAGAGAAAGAGGAAGTCAAGCAGTTTGTACTCAGGTGGTAGCAGCATGACCTGCTGAGATTGAATGTGTGATATAAGAGAAAGAAGATTTCAGCCCAGGCTCCCTGAAGGATGGAGTTGATATGTACTGAAATGCGGAAGTCTTTAGGAGGAGAAGGTTTGAGAGGGAATTACAAGAGCTCAGGTTTGGACGTGTTAAGTTTTAAATGCCTATCAGACATCTAAGTGAAGGTATCTAGTAGGTATGTTTGGGTATGTGAATCTGGAGATCAGAGAAGATGTCCCTGCCTAAGGTTATAAATCTGAGAATTACCAGCATATAGATGATATGTAAAGCCATAAAACCAGATGAGATCATCGAAGAAACAACTGTAAAAGAAGAGAAATGATCTGAGGACTCAATACCAGAGAACATCAATATTAAGAGATTGTAGAGAAGAGGAGGAACTGGTAAGGGAGACTGAGAAAGAGGGCAAGAGAGATAAGAGAAGCAAGTGTGTATGGTTAGCAGGGCATCAAGCGAATCAAATGTTAATGAAGGATGGAGTAAAGAACTGTCTCAAATACTGCTGAAGTCAGGTGAAAGACGGCTGAGAACTGAGCGTGGGTTTCCACAACTTGGAGGTAACTTATACAGGAGGTAAGAGCAGTTTTGTGATGATGGTAGTTGTGAAATAACAGAAAAAATAGAAATAATGAAATAATAGAAATAATAGTTGTGAAATATATATGGGTCTCTGCCTTTGGCTTTTGGCATAGAGCTTCTAACCCTTTGTAATGTCCTAAGTTATAAGAGCACGAGGGGCATCGTTTGTTTTAATATTTGGTCTTCAACCCCGGTTCCTGACACAGCACCCATAAATCGCTTGGAATTTGCTGGGTGATGGGAATGGCTTTTGTTCTAATGAGGAGACTCTGGGTGGCCTCCTGAATAGCTCCTGTATGGAGGCTGGTCACCAGAAAGACGAGGTCATGGTTAGAAGGTTGGAAATTTCAGCCATCCCCCACCCCTGCCCCATTTCCTTTAAGAAGGGGAGAGGGGCTCAAAGTGGAGTTAATGATCAATCACGCCTATATGAGGAAGCCTCCATCAAAATCCCGAAAACATGAGCTTTAGAGGGTTTCTGGGTTGGTGAAAACATTTAAATGCTGGGTGGATGGCACATCTCAACTCCATGAGAACAGAAGGTGCCACATCTGGGAATCTTCCAGAACTTGCTCTATGTATCTCTTCACTTGGCTATTCATCTGTATCCTTTATCATATCCTTTAATAAACTGGTTAATATAAGGAAGTATTTCCTTGAGTTTTGTGGGCTGTTCTAGCAAGTAACTCCTCCTGGAAACTAAGGAGAGGGTTATGGGAACCCCAATTTATAGGTGGTTGTCAGAACCACCTGGTGACAGCCTGGGGACTTGCGATTGGTATCTGAAGAGGTGGAGGGCAGTCTTGTGGGACTGAGTCCCTAACCTGTGGGCTCTAATGTTACTTCCAGGTAGATAGTGTCAGAATTGATTTAAATTTTAAGACCCTCAGCTGGTGTTGGGATATTGCTTGGGAATAAAACCCCACACATTTGATGTCAGAAGAGTTGTGCATGTGCTGGTCGTGTTAGAGTGAGAGATGAGTGTGTTTTCCCTACACAGTAGTTACAAAGGTTGATCAGAGTGGGGTCAAAAGAGGAGTGTTGAAAACAGTAAATTCTTTTGAGGCATTTTGTCGTAAAAAAAAGAAGACAACAAAAGAGCAGTAACTAGAGGAGTATGTGAGATCAAACAAAATTTTTTGTTTAAGATGGGGGAAATAATTACATGTTTCTGTGCTTTTGGAAAAGATCCAGTACAGAAGGAGAATCTGATGGTGCTGGAAAGAAGTGGGAGAGCCATGAGGCAATGTGTTCGAGTAGATCAGAGGAAATGAGATCTAATGTATAAATGGAATGTTTGCTTTGCTGAAATAATGGACAGTTTATCCAAAGTTATAAGAAAAGGGAGAACATACAGGCACAGATACAGGTGGCTTGGTAGATATAATGATGGAAGTTTATCCATCCAGATTGCTTCTATTTTCTCAGAGAAATAGGATACCTGGGTCATATTTGAGAGATTGGAGTGAGAAAGGAAATGGGCCAGAGAAACACAGCAGGGTTGTCAGGCAGTGCTAACAGTCTTCTTGATGCTAGAGCAATCATCCATTTGGGCATGTGCTTTTCTCCGGTCCTGTTCGTTTATGTGGATGCAGACATGGTATACAGTTGAGTCAGTTTTAACCAAGAGTAGAGTTCGCCAAGTAAATATCAGGTAGGAAGAGAAGAGAAGGGATTTGAAAGTATATACAAAAGGCTGTAATTATTGATCATAGATTTCAAACTGTCCAAAGAAGTGAATGAGGAGATGATGGATGGGAAGGATTGTGAAAGATGGTAGGGTCTGTGGTGGGTTAAAAATTAGCAAAGCTGGGAACTAGAGGGAGTTGGCTAGAAACAGAGGATAGTAGTTAGTGGTGACTTAATGCTTGCTGTGGAGATCAGGATAAGGATTTTAGACTTCATTATTAAACGGAAAGCAGAGGAATAGCAGGATATGCTTTTTTCTCCTCCTCTCCTCTCCTCTCCTCTCCTCTCCTCTCCTCTCCTCTCCTCTCTTCTCCTCTCCTCTTCTCTTCTCTCCCCTTTCCTTTCCTTTCCTTTCCTTTCCTTTCGCTTTCTGCTTTTCTTTTGCCTTGCTTTATCTTCCCTGCTCTGCCCCTTTTCTCTTCTTTCTTTTCTCTTCTTTCTTTTCTCTTCTTTTCTTGTCTTGTCTCGTCTCATCTCGTCTTGTCTTGTCTTGTCTTTTTAACTCACTCTAGCTTTCCTTTCTTTTTCTTCTTTCCTTTTCTTTTCTTTCCTTTCCTTTCCTTTCCTTTCCTTTCCTTTCCTTTCGCTTTCTGCTTTTCTTTTGCCTTGCCTTATCTTCCCTGCCCTGCCCCTTTTCTCTTCTTTCTTTTCTCTTCTTTCTTTTCTCTTCTTT
>NC_064811.1:139413954-139437178 GCF_023721935.1 Panthera uncia
TGCCCCTTTTCTCTTCTTTCTTTTCTCTTCTTTCTTTTCTCTTCTTTCTTTTCTTGTCTTGTCTTGTCTTGTCTAGTCTCATCTCATCTCGTCTTATCTTGTCTTGTCTTGTCTTGTCTTGTCTTGTCTAGTCTCATCTCATCTCATCTTGTCTTGTCTTGTCTTTTTAACTCACCCTAGCTGCTCTGTGTAGAATGGGTTACAGTTGTAGCTGGAAAACATGAGCAACAGTACAAGGTGATAAGAACCGGAGAGATCTGGGTTATCTAATAGAATGAAGTTAACAGAACTTTCTAATAAATTGGGTGTGGAGGTGAGCAAAAAGAATCAGATATTATTCCTAAACTTTTTGTCTGAGCCACTGGGTGACAGTGGTACTGTAATAGAGGGGTTGAAAAAGAAGTATTTCCTTCCAGAAGGATGCAAGTGCTCTCTTTTGAAGATATTCATTTTGAGATGCTTATTAGATACCCAGGAATTATCAAATAGTTAGTGTGCCTATAATTCTAAAGCTTAAGAGAGAGGTCAGGGCTGCAGTGTGAGGGTGCATGAGAAGATGGTATTTAAATTAGTGTGTGTGCATGAACTCACTCAGGGAATGAGTCTAGGAAGAGGAGAAAAAGTACTGTGTTTTTATCAGTGAGCACAGGACTAAGCATAAAGAATAAATATCTTTAAACAAATAAAAAGCAAGGTTAATAAGCAATGAATCTGACTTATAAAAAAAAGACAATCTGTTCTTTAATTCCCTTGGGAAGAGAAAACAAAACCACGTTCTGGGATGTTGGGCAGCTGGAAAAAACTATCTTTCTGCCTCTATAAGTTCCTCTAGTCCTCTGTATGACACCTGCTGTGCCCAGGTCAGACCATTATCAGAATCACTAAACTATTGCCTCCCTGCGACAATAGTTTTGGCAATAGAACAGTTACTGAATGGTCTCAACATATTCTGGTGTTTGATGAATCAATTGACATTTTTTTTTTCATATTGGTGTGTTTAATATTTTGACCAACCATTTAGAACCATGAAAACAAAGGTCAAAGTTATGTGTCAATTAAAAAAAGAAAGTGAGTTACTAAATGCTTAAAGCCATACTTAAGCAGAGGAGATTCTACAAAGCTATGAACACTGGGAGGTGGGGATTGTTGGGGCTGCCCACCACAAACTTATGACATATGTATACACCATGAAGCCATCTCCACAATCAAAATAATTGCCATTCCCTCACCCCCACATGTCCTTTTTTCTTATGTCCCTTTATAATTTATTCTGCCTCCAATCTCTGGAAAGTCCTGTTCTACTTTTTTCTGTCACTATAGATTAGTTTGAATTTTCTTGAATTTCATTAAACAGAATTATAGAGTGTGCATGCTTTTTTTGTTTGGCTTTTCATTCAGCATAGTGATTCTGAGATTCATCCATGCTGCTTGTATCAATTTGTCCTTGTTATTACCGAGCAGTATTTCATTGTATAAATACACCACAACCTGTCAATTTACCTGCTGACGGACATTTGTTTTTTTTTTTTTTCCAGTGTGGAATTCTTATGAATAAAGCTGATATGAATGATATGAACACTTGTGTACAAGTTTTTGTGTGGAGGTGTTGGTTAATTTTGTGTGTTCCTTTGGCTAGGCTAAGATACCAAGAGGTTTGGTCAAACAGCAGTTCTAGATGTCGCTGTGAAGGTACTTTTTAGATGTGATTAACATTTAAGTCAGTAGACTTTAAGCAAATCAAATTACATTCCATAATGTGTGTGGGCTTCATCCAATCAGTTGAAGGACTTAAGAGAAAAGACAGGTCTCTGAAGATGAAATAATTTGTCTCAAAACTGCAACATAAGAAAAATATCATGATTTCACTCATATGTGGAATTTAAGAAACAAAACAGATGAACATGGGGGAAGGGAAACAAAAATAAGATAAAAACAGAGAGGGAGGCAAACCATAAGAGATTCTTCCATACAGAGAACAAATTGAGGGTTGCTGGAAGGATACTGGATGGGCGGGGGATGGACTAAATGGATGATGAGCATTAGAGAAGGCACTTGGGATGAGCACTGGGTATTGTATGTAAGTGATAGATCACTGAATTCTACTCCTGAAATCATTATTACACTATATGTTAACTAACTTGGATTTAAATTAACAAACAAGAAAACAAAACAACAACAACAACAACAACAACAAAAAACAACCCAAAAAACAAAACTACAACATAGAAATCTTGCCTGAGTTTCCAGCCCTTTGCCTTATGGAATTCAGACTGAAGACTGCAACATCAACTCTTGCTTGAATTTCCAGCCTGCCATACAGATTTCTGACTTGCTGGTTCCCACAATTGTATGAGACAGTTCCTTAAAGTAAACCTCTCTCTCTTTCTCTTAATTTTGGTACTGAGAATGGTTCTAGAGAAGCAGAGCCTTAAGGATGTATTTCTGAATTGGTTCTTAGGTTTCTGGAATTGATTCACTAATTGTATTAGAATTACAGGCATTAATGACTCTACTTCCGGTAGTAAAGAGAGCACTGATAGTCCCTGGCATGATCTGGCAATAGAAATATGCCAAAATCGCCACTGGACACTGTTAATCAAATATTTATACCAGGTGAAGTTCTGGGTGCCCACTATTTGAAACTTTTCTTAATCAGATAAGGCTGCCATAACAAAATATCATAGAATGGTGGCTTAAACAACAGAAATTTATGTCTCACAGTTCTGGAGACTGAAGTCCCAAGATCAAACTGCCAGCAGGTTTGGTGTCTAGTGAGAAGTCTCTCCTCGGGTTGCAGATGACTGCCCTCTTGCTGTGTCCTCACATGGCCTTTCCTTGGTGCATGTAGGTAGAGATAGAGAGAGAGAACAAGCTTACTGGTGTTTCCTCCTATAAGAGCACTAATCCCATCAGACCAAAGTCCTGTCCTCATGACCTCAACTAACCCTAATTCCGAGAGGCCCCATCTCCAAACACCATTACATTAAGGGTTAGGGGTTCAACATATGGATTTTGAGGAGGACACAAACATTCAATCCATAACAATACTTTAGAACACTTGTGTCAAACTAATGAGTATAATAAGATTGTATGATTGCTCTGGGGCACCTGGGTGGCTCAGTGGGTTGAGCGTCCGACTTCAGCTCATGTCATGATCTTGCAGTTTGTGATTTGAGCCCCGTGTCGGGCTCTGTGCTGACAGCTCAGAGCCTGGAGCCTGTGTCTCAGATTCTGTGTCTCCCTCTCTCTCTGCCCCTCCCTGCTTACACTCTCTCTCCAAAATAAACATTAAAAAAATAAAAGACTGTATGATTGCTCTTAATTTTGCTGCCTGCACAAAGTCTTAAGGGTCTTAAAATATTATTAGAAATCTTTCCTTTTTATTATCTTTCTTTTTATTTTATTTTATTTTGTATTTTTGGTTGACTCCATTATCAGGCAGTCTCTACTCTTGTGCTGGTAAAGAGAACCACTGTGGCCACGGCTTGCTTGGTACTGGCATATGTCATTTTTTTTTAAGTTTATTTATTTTTGAGAGTGACAGAGAGAGAGAGAGAGAGAGCGAGAGCAGGGGAGGGACAGAGTGTCTGCCAGTTCAGAGCCCAATGCAGGGCTCAGACTCCCAAGTTGTGAGATCATGACCTGAGCCGAAACCAAGAGTTGGACGCTCAACGGACTGAGCCTCCCAGGTGCTCCACCGACTAGCATATGTCATTTTGAAAAGAGAAAGTGTCTCTTCTTGATACTCATAGTTAAACAATATTCTGAGGAGGAGCTTGATTGGCTTGGACTGAGTCACATGCCCATCCCCATATTAACAACTGGGGATGTATTATTCTGTTTGGCTGGCTCAGGTTCCTATGCCTGTCTTGGAGCTGGAGTTCTTGGTCAATCTTATCAAACCACGTGGACTTGGTGGATTGGGGTGATTTCTGCAAAAGCATTATAAGAGTTCAACTCACACAAAAAAGAGACGGATCCATGGCACCTTCTATAACTCCCCTAGGCACTCTTTGTTTCCTTCTCTGCTCTTACTATAATTGGTACATGCCTTAATTAAAGTCATTATTGCATTGTAATTGTGTGTTAGTCCTATCTGATTTTCCCTGTGATTATAAATTCTGTGGGGGCAGAAACTGTTTATTTTCTTCTTCATATCTCCATTGCTTAGCATAGTTTTCAGTTCATAATAGTGCCTGACAAATATTCATTACTGGATTATATCTATTTAATTTTATCTAGTTAATTGCTCTCTTTCTGGAGCTTTCATTGTCCCTGAACACTAGGTTTTCTCCCATCAAGTAAATCCTTCTCAGGTGTCCTTTTTGAGAGACAAAGCCTTTTGAGAAAAAAAATTCATTATTTACCTCTTACCAAAGAGTATTTCTTTTTCCTTTTTCTTTCAAGTTTCTTGAAATAGGAGTAAAGGATTTTCTGCCTCCCCTCTCCCTGCTACCCAGTGATTAAACACTCACTTTTTTTTTATTGTTACCAGTTACCTTCTTGTTGTAAAATCCATTGGCCATTTTCCAGCTGTGGTCCTTCTTTACCATGCCACAGCACCTGGCATTGGCTGCCCTTTGGCTCTCATTGCTCTGTTGGTGTTCCTGATTGTTTTCCCAAATCTTTGCTTATTAGGAAAACATTTGATATCTTTATATAATGTGGTAGGTACCAGGGATCTACAGAGTACTGATCTTGCCATCAGCAGCTTTTAAACTAGGAGTTCCCTTCTCATTTCCAATAAAATTTATACCTAGATGGCTAGAATATTCTGCTAACTGAATTTTGTGGCTGCAGATGTGTGCTAGTCCATTCAGACCACTGTTAAAAATTTATCATACTGAAGTCACGCCTAACTATTGGAGATCCACTGGGGAGGATGTGGTCTCTTCTGTTAGGCCCCACCCACTTGGACAGTGTTTTCCCACAGTGTCCAGCCTTCTAGGCAACCTTAAATAGCTCCTGCCTAAACACTTGCTTTCCATACATGGCACTTCTGGTCATTAGGGTCATTCTACATGTAATATACAGGTATTAGTTTCTTTCACATGTCTGCCTTTTGAGGTACTTTCAACTAATTCCAAATAGAGTTCCTCCATGATGCTTTCCTGGACTTCCCATTCCTGAAGTGATTACTCCGCCCTGTAAAGGTCAATAGGATTTAGATTATGTTGACCTTTAGTTTTAGGAATCCAGAGGAGCTGTGCTTAGAATTTAACCCAGATCCCAGGTGGGCAGGGAAAACTGCTCAGTATCTGCCAGATCATAGGTTTTTACTCAATAAATAGGAGATGAGTGAATGAACACATAACTGCTGTAAAACTAGCCCTGCAGGGGTATAGGATATTTGCCCAAGAATGCTTCCATTGGCTCTGCAGAGCCCAGCATGGAACTTTTCCATGTTGTTCTCAGTGTCATGCCAGAAATAATATACAGCCTGTCAGCTACCAGTGAGCAATTCTTGATTGACTCTAACAGACAAGATAAGGGAGATCTGGAACAGGGTGAAGCAGAAAGAAGCAGACCAACTCCATCTCTGAATGCGTGAGAATTCATTACCTTCCACAGAAGGGAGGTTATCAAGTGCAAAAAATAGACTGCCGGGTAACTATCCATTTTGGCGTGCTGGTTATTTAACCATCTGTCCTTTTATCTCTAATAACTGGGTAAGTGTGTAAACAGAATTAATCAAAGGAGCATGGTTACATACTGGCATCATTTCTATCAACAGGTCCACCTGAGGACTTCTACTTTACATGCCAAATCGAATAGAGATTTTAAACAATACTTTAATTAAAGGGGATAATTTGACAACAAACTGACTATGAATTTTATTTAAATATAAGAATAAATCAGAAGCATTTTATAGAAGTGTCAGTTTAGTTTTAAATCATTGATCCATCTCATCAGGGAATTTATAGCAGTTGTCTAGCTCCTATTATTAATAGAATAAACCCCATGGGCTATGCCAATATTTCAAAGTTGCTTTTGTGACTTGTGTATCTTTATCTATTGTTGACTTCTCTGTGTTGGAGGGTGCTTTCCGGCTCCTTTTGAGGTTCCTTCAATCTCTTTTCAACCTCAGTTCTTTAACACAGCTTTGCTGTCTTTGCTGTGACTCCTCATACATTCATGGTCCCTTTGTTCTGTACTTTTTATTTCTGGTTGACGTTTTTTCTTTGGAACGCTCCCTTTCTTATAGTCCCTTCATGCTCTGTGTCCTGCACCACAATAAAATCTCTGCACATTTCTTTCCCCCTGCAGGCTGCCCTCTCCAAGCTTTGCCCTACACTGTTTTGTCTTTTTATTTTCTCATCTTTTCAGTTCTAAGCCTGCAAATAACTCTGTCTTTCTGGTACTACTGTTGTTTGTCTACTAGGAGCCACACTTAATTTATGCTGACAGCATTCATCTTGAAACTATGCACTCCACACATCCCTGTCATCCTTCCGTTTGCTTGCCACTCTGCTGGTGAGAAGGTTTACTTCCTTCCCTCCCCCTCTCCCCCCTAGAGGAACCCTGTTTTTTGGAATCAAGACTGGTTTTGACAGAAGACCTCATGGAGCTCATGTTCTCAGGAGACGCGCAAACAAGCAAACAAGTAAACAAACAGACACATGCAAACTTTTCTCGGTGGCGTTTTGAGTTTCTTCTTTTCCTTTATTTACAGCATTCCGGGGTTGCAACAAAACCATTATCAACATATACATCAGAAAAAATATTTGGGCCTCCTCCTTCTGGGGCTTACAAAATTCCCTTCAAGTTCTTCATATGGCTTATAAAAGAATTCTTCCAGTGGTATGATATTCAAGCAAAAATGTGACACAAGGCTGTAATATCTTACATTTATATAGTTTTGTTGTGCATAATGTAGGTAATGCTTGTCCCCCAATTATGTTCTTAAATGCACACAACTTCTTTTGTTCTTAATGAACCATTCACCTGTGAAGTTTTGTATTTCAACCTGTCAATTCAGAGTTATTGCGAAGCAGGTCAATGGCTTTAAAACATTTATGTGGAAAAAAAATAGTTCCCTTTCATTAACAGCGTGAACTGTTCAGACAGATTCCTCCTAGTCAAAAACCACAGGGAACTGTTTGAAGGTATAGTGAATAAATGAATAAGTGAATAAATGCTAATATGCATGGAGTAAAGCTGCCCATGCATTTCATTCTGATCTTTGGGGTAATTTCGAACCTGCTCTTTTTTTCTTTTTAAGAAAAACTGTCCATCAAGTTCAAATAGACAATGGTTAATGTGGATAAAAGAACATCAGGCATTTATATGAAACTACAAGACATCTTTTCACTAGCCATTTCAGTTTGGGATTTAAATCCAAACTCATCAAAGGCAAAAACAAAAAACCAAAAAAAAAAAAAAAAAAGCCAAAAAAACAGACCTATTAACACATTACACATTCTTTAAAGAAGAAAATCAGTATTTTATTTTTTTGACAGTTGAATGAAAGGATTTAGACATATTTCAAGCAGGAAAAAAAAAGGCTTTAGTCCCTTTGTGGAATAGGAAGACAGATGTACTAAACTGGGAAGATTGCACAGAAAAACGGGAGAGAAACCCCAGAATGTGTGGCCTCAGTCCCATCAGATCAGAGCATAGCAGCAGCTTGTCAATTTCTCTTCTCTCAGTCCAAGTCATGTCCACAGTCTCTACAAGAACAGGGCATCTGAAAACAGCTTCAGAAGAGTTGCTTCCTTCAGACATACGCTAATGTATTAGAGATGGTTTCGAAGTTATAACGTGGAGGGGATGATCTATACTTTAACCAGATTGCAAAACTGAAACACAACAGTGAACTTCACATCAAATAAGCCAAGTGGCGATAAGCAGACAGGGGTGTGGCCCTTGGAGAAGAGTCACTTTTTGTCATGTATGAGGTGCCACATTGTGCTCACTGTTCATGATACTAAATGAATGTATATTTTAACGTCTTTTTTTAAAAAAATATTTTTAATGTTTATTTATTTTTGAGAGAGAGAGGGTGAGGGAGGGGCAGAGAGAGGGGGACAGAGGCTCCAAAGCAGGCTCTGTACTGACAACAGAGAGCCTGATGTGGGGCTCAAACTTACGAACAATGAGATCATGACCTGAGCTGAAGTCAGACGCTCAACCGACTGAGCCACCCAGGTGCCCCCAACATATGCCCTTTTATGTGCATGGGGAATGTAGTAGGCCTTCAAATGTTCTTTGAATGAAAATACGATATATTATGTACATATTACATACTACTGTACAAAAGACAATATATTATGTATAAAGAAAAATTTGGTTTAATATCATCAGAAACATTTTAGCAACCAGTGCTTTGGCCATTCTGGGCCAAATGAATCTTTGTTGTTGGGGTTGGGCCATGTAATGCAGGGTGTTGAGCAGCATCCTTGGCCTCTAGACCCA
The DNA here is from genome assembly GCF_023721935.1 of Panthera uncia. Classification (NCBI taxonomy): domain Eukaryota; kingdom Metazoa; phylum Chordata; class Mammalia; order Carnivora; family Felidae; genus Panthera; species Panthera uncia. Next base: position 139,422,370 of record NC_064811.1, read on the forward strand.
TTAGGTGCCAGTAGCAATATCTCTTGTGACAACCAAAAATGTCTCCAGATGTTGGCAAATGTCCCCTGGTTGAGAACCACTGATGAGAAGGGAGGCTGTAATTAGCACAACTGAGTTTCATCTATGTAGCTTTCTCTGCTTCCTCTCTTTAAGGCTACTTTGTGGTTGAGTAGGAAGGACGGTTTCATTTTACCTATTAGTAAATTGATGTGTTTATATTAGCTTCGTAGGGCTGCTGTAATAAAGTTTGACAAATTGAGTGGCTTCCACACCAGAAATTTGTTGTTTCACAGCTCTGGAAGCTGGAAGACTGAGATCAAGGCGTGGGCAATGTTGGTTTCTTCTGAGGGCTGTGACAGAGAGTCTGTAGTAAGCTTCTCTCCCAACTTCTGGCAGCCTCAGGCACCCATGATGCAGAGAAATGTACTTCTCCAGGGTCTTTGCATTGTCGTCTTTTGTATGTATTTCCGTTGTCTCTGTGTACGTATTTCCTCTTTCTATTGGGATGGTAGTCATGTGGGACAGGGCCCAACCTAATGACCTCATTTTAACTTGCTTACTCTGTAAAGACCCTATCTCCAAATGAGGTCACATTGTGACCTGGGGGTTAGGACCGCAATATATCTTTTATGGGGGGGCATGCAATGCAACTCATTGTGATTGCAACTATGGTGCATTTAGTGCCAGAAACAACTCTCTGACATTTAACCATTAAGTGCTTTAACTTCTACTCTTTGGTTCACACGTCTGTCACATGTCTGCTTCCTGGGGGACAGGTGGTATGGTGTATTTTGTGTGAATTTTTATAGCATCCAGAAGAGTGCTTGGCAAGGTTCTGTTTGAATGAAGAAGAAATGCTCCTTTCTGCAGAAGGGGAGGTGGTTTGTCACTTTAGCTCTAATTGATGTTGATTCACATCAATGAATTGTCTATTCTCTCTCTCTTTTTTTTATTTTTATTTTTGAAGAGCCTGAGTGGAGGAGGAGCAGAGAGAGAGGGAGACACAGAATCTGAAGCAGGCTCCAGGCTCTGAGCTCTCAGCACGGAGCCTGACATGGGGCTCGAACTCATGAACCGTGAGATCATGACCTGAGCTGACCTCAGTCAGATGCTTAACTGAATGAGCCACCCAAGTGCCCCTTGTCTATTCTCTTTTTAAATCAAACAGGCAAAGATCTCCCTTTGAGTATTCATTATTTTTTTTACTTTCATTTTCATTTTTAATTGACAAAATTAAATGCACTAACATTAATAAAATGAATGAATAGAACACACTGAAATAGAACAAAAGCCTTTATAATCAACTATCTCTTCAATTCTCTGGTCTTCTCCAAAGGTAACAATTACTGACAGTTTCTTATATATTCTGCAATATTCTTATGTATAGAAAAAATGCTTATATTATTTTCTGTGTCCTCTGATTTATCCCTCTTCAATTCTACTTTATTTATTATTATTTTTTAATGTTTATTTATTTTTGAGAGAGACAGAGACAGAATGTGAGTGGGTTAGGGGCAGAGAGAGAGGGAGACACAGAAGCAGAAGCAGGCTCCAGGCTCTGAGCTGTCAGCACAGAGCCCAATGCAGGGCTCAAACTCACGAGCTGTGAGATCATGACCTGAGGCGAAGTGGGACGCTCAACTGACTGAGCCACCCAGGCGCCCCACTTCAATTCTACTTAAAAAAATGTTTATTTATTTTTGAAAGAGAGAGAGAGAGAAAGCATGAGCAGGGGAGGGGCAGAGAGAGGGGGACAGAAAATCCAAAGCTGACTTTGTGCTGAAAGCAGAGAGCCTGAGTAAGGTTCAAACTCATGAACCCATGAGATCATGACCTGAGCCGTCAGATGCTTAACCAACTGAGCCACCCAGGATCCTCCATCACTCAATTCTAAACATGAACTGCAAACTTCCCCCTCTAATTCCCTCCACCTCCCACATACACTAGAAGAATATCAAGAAACTGGATACAGATAGCACATTGTCAAAGACAAAGATTCAGACCTGTGATTTGTATAGGTATGAAATAAAAGCTATATACTGAGGATTAGCATAGAACCAAACACTTGCTAAAAGCAATCTAAAGGCATTTTTTGGATCTGCCATAAGCCAGAGCCACACACGTTACAGAATGCTGAGAACACAGTGGGGGCAGTGAGACTGGCTACATAGAACCTCAGGAGGCCCGGATGTAATTAGATGCTGCTAGAGAATGCTGGACACTGTTGAGAAGTTCCTGAAGAGCCAAGAGCAATGCCAGCAAGTCAGTCTCTTCTTAGAGCCAGCATCAGCTCATGCATCACCCTAGAACTCTCTGGAATGAGGTACTTTACAGTGATAGATCCCATGGTGCAAAAAGAGCGTCCAAAATCCAAGCAGAGTAGGAGAAAAACTGCCAGAATTCTTAGTTCTAACTGAATTGGCACAAATTGCACACACTAGAAAATGCTAATGGAAAGAAATCTGCAGCATCTGATTTAAAGTTTAAACATGAATGTGGTGTTTTTATTTTCAAAGATGAAGAAACTGCTCCAGTATCTATTGAATAGATGCATTGAGCTATTTCTTGGTAGTCCATGGTGGATTTGTGCTTTTTAAAAAAAATTTTTTCTTGCTCTTTTTTTTTTTATTTTAGAGAAAGAGAGAGAGCCTGACCAGGGAAGAGGGGCAGAGGGAGAAAGAGAGAATTTCAAGCAGGCTCCATGCTCAGTGTGGAGCCCAACACAGGGCTCGATCCTACATCCCTGGGATCATGACCCAAGCCAAAATAAAGAGTCTGGAGTTCAACTGACTTAGCCACCCCATCTCCCCTCGGCCTCTTCTTACCAAGTTCTTGTGCATGTAGTGGTAGGCATGGGTTGGAAATTGGCAGATAGAGAATTAGGGTCTGTATCCTGGGGAAGGCTGATTACAATTGACAGTATACAACCTCACATCCTAGGGAGACAACATTAGCTTGCTGTTTTAACTGATTTAGCTGACACTATCAAAACCATACATATTTAAAGCTCAAAACACAAACTCTGTGAGAAAAATGTCTTTTAATCTAGTAAAGTTTGTGGAAAGTTTTATCTAATTAAAAAAGTTAAACAGGAGCAATGCTACATTTTACATAATGTGAAGGTAAGCATTGCAAGCAGGATATGTGTTCCTGGCACATTTGTATTGATCTCTGTTCATGTATGCAATAATAGATTTAGTAATTATGAGCTTCACTAGCCTGCATTTTTAGAATACTAATGAGGAAGACTATTAATATTTTGCTTTCTTTCAAATATCATAATTTCTCAGGCTAAGCTTAAAATTTTTATGGGGGAGGGTTTATGGTAGGCTATTGATAATTCATGCCCCAAATAGCCTTAAAAGCACTAGACTATTTGAAAGTTAACCTTCTGAATTTCTCCCTGAAGCTTAACAGAATTACCAGCAAAAAAAATCCCCCATGCTTAAATGCTTTAAAATGAAAGTACTTAGCACCCATTCATAAGTTATTAAATTTTCTGTATCTTGTAGACTTCCAGAATGGTGTTAGGTTTGTGAACAACAGTTCCTTAGGCCTCTCACAGCCAACTGAGCATCCTACTTGGGCCACAGTGTTGGGAAAATGCCCACAGACAACAGAAAGTGCTACATTTGTGACTTGCCTAACTCAATTATTTCTCCTCTTTGATAACCTCAGGAAAAAAAAATGGATGACTCATGTTTCTTTAGGAAGCAATTCCTGTCTGAACCATTTTGGTAGGCAGAATTCTAAAGTGGGCTCTGAGACACATCCTCCCTTCTCCCCTCCCCCCTCCCCCCCCAACAGGTATACATACCCTATCAATCTCCTCTGCTTGATTTTGGGCAGGACTGTAAATATGATGGGCTAGTCACTTCCATGATTATATTATGTTATGTCTTAGCAATCTGGATTCAAAGCAAGAAATCTCTGTCCTAATGGCCTTGAAGATGAAACCTACCATAAGAGAAGGCCACATGGCAGTAAACCATGGGTAGTCTTCAGAAGCTGAGAATGGGCCTCAGGTAGAAACCAGAAATTTTCAGTTCAGAGATACCAATACCACAGGGAGCTGATTTCTGCCAACAACCAAGAAACCTAGAACACCCTAGGCCTCAGATGAAGTCCCACTCTGGTTGACAGTTTGCAGCTTTGTGAGACCATAAGTAGAGGACCCTACAGAAATGTACTGGAGTCCTGGCCCTGAAAAACTGTGAGGTAATAAAATTGTCTTCTTTGAAGCTGCTCAGTTTGTGATAATTTGTTATGCAGTAAGGGAAAACTAATACAAAGGATTCTTATCTAGAAATCCAAGTTCTATCATGTATTCTGAAAGGTTACACCTTGTGGGACACTGTCAGATTAGACTACCTAAGATTAAATCTTGTTTAAGCAAAATGTTATTGGATGCCATTCATCATTTTATCCAAGGAAATATCAAGTTGAATACCAAATGCATGGATCCTCATTTTGTAAAGCAGGGCACCAAAAATTTCCATTATTTGAGAGATCTCTAAGTGAAATACTACTTTATTTTTTACTTTGTTACAAGTTATTTTTAATGGAAAAGAGAGAAGTAGAGATTAAGAAGGGGAACACTTCCTCATGTTGAGGTCAAAATAATTGGAAAGATGTACCTGTCAAGCAAGTCTAAGGAATATGATTATTCTCATTCACTAAGACCTGGGGACAGGTTGGATGCTTGAGTTCTGGAGAGGGAGGCTTGGCAAATGTGTCCTTAGGTTATTATCATTCTTTGGCTTGGGCTCTTTGGGATGGGGTTAGAGCTATATTAATATCTGTGTTCAGATGGGGAGGATACCAGTGGCAAATCAGGCAGGTGTTCACCTAAATTCTTGGTAGATTACATTTGGAAGATGTTATCCAACAGTTTCTGTTTTGAACACATCAATGTTACTTTCATGAGTGTGCTGAGTCACCACCACTGAGGGTATATGTATGTTTATTGAGTCTACCATTTTAGGTAATTGACTATCTATTCAAGGCCTTAGTTTTCCTAACTGTAAAGTGTGGGATGATCATGCTTACTTGGGTTACTCACAGAGATACTAGAGAAGATAGTGAAGGAATGGGTGGAGAGTAGGTGGGAAAAGAGTTGATCTGATTGATGGCCAGTGAGAAATTGAAGGAAGCACCCATGATTCAGAAGTTGAACTTTTATTTTGGCCGAGGAACCATAAAGAGCTGAATGAGGAGACACACTCTTTGTAGGATATGGTGCAAAAAAAAAAAAAAAAAAAGTTGGATGATTATATCAGAGTAATGGCAAGATGTGACTCAGCAAATTGCAGACAGGAAACTGGTTTCCTCCAGGTAACAATGTCTTTATCTGGTGGAAGAGTGTTGGCAAAGGGGAAGAAAGCTCACCGGGAACATGAGGAAGGAATTGCTGCAATCAGTAAATATTTTGGTGACAAGGTCCTTATGTGGATATTTGTAAGGAAGGAAAGGTGAAGAAGCCTGGGCCACAGCCTAGTCATTAGAGAAGTGCTCATTGTTTTGGAAAAAGGAAAGTGATGATGATAAATGGAGACCTGCAAAGAGGACTAGAAACATGGAAAAAATATGCTGTGATAATACAGGTTGGAGATCCCAGTGCTGGACCTATTTTCCAAAGAGAAGATGAAGGCAATCTAAGGAGAAAAGTAGCAAGGTGAATGAAAAGGATTTGGTTAGCATGTGGAAGGTTGCTTAATATCGATAGCTGACTTGCTGAAGGACAAAGAAGGTGCAGCTTTTATAGAGAGTAAGAAGGCAGGGCACAGGTTAACCCCGGGGGACCCTTGTGCTGAAGATGGGCGATGTGGCCACCTCTGCACACTTTGCCTTCCTCTACTCAGGACTGCTTGCCTTTTTAGTGAGCAGATGATACTGAAAGCCAAATAATTTTTTGAGTGATAGAACTTATATAAAAGGCTTGTTGAAGAGGAAATTAAAATTATTGTCTAAAAATGAGGTCTGTGGATAGAATTTATCCATGTTAGTAGCGTCCTCCATCATCATCATCATTGGGAATTAGTTGTACTCCCTTTAGTAAGAAAGATACTTAGAAAACCTCAAATCACACTGAGGTATACATATCAGTTATATAGGATAATACACAATACCTAGTTTTAGTCATTCTGATAATATTTTCTTGACACTTGTATAGGGAATAAAGAGAATTTTCCAAATACAGAATCATTAAAAAGTAGAATAAAAAGTTATGAAACCCCAAAGAATAGTGAGATTTTAGAAATAATTTTAGTCTAGTGCAAGTATTTAAGGTACCAGTAAAACCTTGGTTTGCGAGCATAATTCATTCCAGAAACATGCTTGTAATCCAAAGCACTTGTATATCAAAGTGAATTTCAAGTACCATTGGCTCAGTTGTGATCATGTGACATTTGGCATCATGTACTACTCATATCGCAAGATATCATTTGTTTATCAAGTTAAAAATTATTAGAAATGTTTTCTCATCTTGTGGAACAGTCGCAGAACAAGTTGCTCACAATCCAAGATTTTACTGTACTTTGAAAGCCAGGACTGATAAAGATGAGGTGAGGAAAGGAATAAAGAATACACATTATGTATATCCATGAATGTAAATAGTTATGGGGCATATTTCAACTTTCCATAATGTATTGTGCTATTGAACAAACTTATTCATTTACTCTGTTTTATTTCTTTCAGCTTGACCAAGGGTTAGTCCTTATCTGGCTGTGCTTACTTCTCTCCCAGCACGTACACCCATGATGAGAATACCAACCTTGTGACTACATTAAAATTTTATGGCCCCCACTCTGACCAGCCTCAGACCTGGGCCACTCACACAATATGCTTTCCCTTCTCCATAGAACCTTAGTAGAGAAAGACCCCAATCTGTGAGATGCTGGCTGACTCTAATTCCGTATCCCTAAATGGATTCTTCATGGGTACACGATGTCCTCTTTTTTATGATCTTTAAAGTTTCCTAGCTCAGTCTGAGAAAGGATTATTCAAAAATTCTCCATGTTGCTCAGGTCCTCATCCCCACCTCTGCATCTCCAACCTCAGCAGAAGACCTGTGTTCCTTGCAGGTGTTACTTATTAATTAGATGGAAGTTGGTTGTGAGGACAATGTCAATGCTATCAGAAAGTTTGAAGATCATGTCTATGTCCTCAATTTACAGATAAAGATACTATGGGTTAATTCCCCAGGAAACATGGAAAACTTTGGTTAAAAAAGAATTAATACTGTGGCCATTCCTACAACTCGTTAGAATTTATAGTATACCATCAAAAAAAGCTGTTGTATTGACTGAGTAATTCATTTTCTGTACCAGCCCTTAAAGAGAGAAAATAGCAATAATCTATATTTCTTCCTTGTTCCCCAATTCCACCTAATCCAAAGTCACAGTCTTACCTCTAATATCTTAAGTGCCAAGTCTTCATCCCCAAATTGACTTTGCACTTTGTTTGCCTTGAGATGATAAAATTGCCTTTTAAAATCATACTCTTGAAAATGCTTTCTACTGCCATGTACTATGGTTCTGTAAGGAAAGAGTTTCAAAAGTGTTAGTAAATACCCAAATGTTGGCTGTTCAGTAGAAGAATGTTTGCTCTCATTTTATTCCCAAAAGCAGAGCTTGGATCAGTGGGTGAAAGATACAGGGATGCCCATTTAAGCTCAATAATCAATCAATCAGCAACTATTTCTGGCATCTAGTATAGGCCAGGCATTATTCTAGAAACAGGGGACACAGTGGTAAAGAAAAAAAAATACAGTCCCTGCTTTCTTGGGACTAATTTTCTGTGCTGCATCAGATAATCAACTGAAAACCAAGTAGATCTATAGTTTAATGGTGGGTGACAATAAGTATTATGAAGAAAAATAAAGATGGATAAGAGAGTAAAGAGTGACTGGCAAGCTTCTCTGAGGTGACATTCAAGCGGACACCGGAATGTGGCTAGGGAGCAAGTCCTGCAAAAGCCTGCAGGGATGTTGTTCTCATCAGGCATTGGGAAGGGCAAGTAGTCTTAATTTGGAAACACAAGAAATTGGCTTCTTTGTGATTTCGTTGGTTCACCCTCCTAGAACTGTTTAGAGTCTGGATTACCTTCCAGAGAATTTAAGATGATATTCCTGCATTATTCAATGATTGAAACTAGTCAACCTTGAGATTTCTTTCCAGCTTTAAAATTCTGTATATTTACCTGACAAAACCATATAGCTTAGAACTTAGAATAAGAAAAAAAATAGAAGAAGAAAAGAGGCAAAAATGTCTTTGGAGGAGCTAACAGTAAAGCTATAGGTTGGAGACTATTGATGTGAGACCTTGGTCCTTGTTGACATTCACGTTTGGGAGCAAATACAGCTAAATATTAAATAGGATGGGGGCATGATGAATCAGAAGTTATAGTAATTTAAGTCATTCTGTTATGCACAGATGCGTAACTACTCGCCAAATGATTCAGAAATCATAGGAAATGACTTATAAGAGCTGATACTAAACTTTGTATGGGAAGTAATTTTATAAGAAACAATTGTTTATAACTCTTACATGATGCAATCGTTTTAAATTAGAATGGTTGAAGTAGTATTTATAAATTTCTTTGTGCTTTTCTGAAGAAAAGCATTGCCACACATTTTCATTTTTGTTGCTATTAAGATTTTAACTTTAATTTTTTAAAAGTCTGCCAGCACATAAAGATAATTAGAATTTATTTACTGTTAGAACGTTAAAAAATGGGCTGATCTGTTTTTGTGTTTCAGCCTTAGATACATTTTAAAAATTAAATTGAAGGATTTCTTAGTAAACTTCTATAATTATAACATAATATTTTATCTTTTGGAATAGGAAGTAAATGCCATAAGTGACAGGCAAAAATGTGAGCATAGTTAGCATTACCACTTGGCATTAAAAGTAGACTTACAGGAACAATATTTGTACCTCACATCTCGACTTTAATCAAGTAGTTTTGAAAACTGGAAACACCTCTTTTTTTTTTCATGCATGTATATCTCCTTTCTCCCTCTTAATTGATCACCTATCAAAATCAGTGAAAAGTATACACAGAAATTAGGAGGCACACACAGTGGGAAGCAGAATAGAGACCAGTAGACATTACAGAGGAAGAAAATTGAGTACCAAAAGGGTCAAATATTTGTGAAGCATCATATTATCAGTCAAAAGAAAGTGCCAGGAATTGGACACACAAGAGTTTCTAGTCTCAGGGACAACTCCAAGCTAATTCTCCCCCTTAACTGACATTTATGGAGAACAGATGTGGTGCCACTGTGATGTATGTGAAATTAGTTCTGCCGACTTCTTTTCTGAACACATATGTGTATTACACATGTACATTTAGCTAAAGAAGGACCATATTTTGCCAAGTTCTCATCCAACATATTTTTCTAGTAGCTTGGGGGATGACTAGAAGAACTTGGGAATGAGGCAAAGACATGATAAATGAGAGGGTCAGGCCAAAATGGAGGTGGGCAGATTCATGTTTTTAACATGCATGGTTAATAGCATTGTTCTTGCTTTGCTTTTGTGTTTTCAAATGAGGATATTGTCACGGAGACCAATGAACCTGAATTGTATGAAATATAAAAGATTACAGAAGAGGAACAGCTGCTCAAAGCCAAGCTGGCTTTCAGGACATGTCTTTCATGGAGACCACAGACCTTCAATCTAATGAAGAGTGAGAACTTGAACAGTGAGTGAAATAAAACAAATAACAGAGCCACATGGGGCCAGGCATTATAGGTTAGGGAAGAATACTGTACTTACTATACTTATACTTAGGGAAGTTCACAAAATGATACATGTATCATCCCACTCTTAATCTGTGTAGGCTTATTTTTTATTTCCTATAATTGGTTTGGGCCCAGGAAACTTGTACAATTTAGGAAAAAGGGGGGGGGGAGGGAACTCATGTTGAGAACTCATCTCAAATTCACCTACATTAACAGGCACTTGGACACCATTGACAATTGAAACTATGGATAAGCTAAAGAATGTTTGTCATGTTTGCAAGGAATTCCTTACCTCCAAGCATGTGCACCGGCTGTTTCCTCTGTAAAGAGTATTTATACATGCAACCTTAATTGCCCAACCCAGATGCTGCTCTGGACGTTTTTCCTAGAAAGCCTTCTCTGACCCTAAGACTGGGTCAGGTGCTTGTATACATGTAGCTCTTACTGTACTTACTATAGTTCTTGTTGGTTTCATGACAGAAATGACTGTAACCTTATATCCAGCATAGTGCCTCCAAACATGGAAGTCTTCAGATTTGCTGGAGCTCGGGGTCAAGGGGAGGAGTAGAAGAAGGAATGAAAGCTGTTTGAAAGGATCGAATTAAGAAGGATGTTAAAAACTCACTGAAGGAGTTTGGGTCTAGTCCAAACTCAGTGTAAAAAGAGTTCATAAACATCCTAAAGCATAGTAGTAATTTACATTGCTAACAAGCCAAAGCAGAAAAAAAATCAACAGATTAAAAATATATTTTATAGCAGATATCAGGAACCCAAGGGGCACCATTTAGTTCCACAGGCACTTTATCTTTCTGGGCATATAGTTTGACATTTTATGGGATAGGGACAAGCTGTTGTTCCTACTCTTAAGATGGATCCTTAGATGCTTGAGAGATGGAGATTGTAGTGCTGAGGTATGTACTTGTTCTGTCGTGTCATTTTGTCCTGCTCTGCAGGGTTCCTGGAACAGGGTCTCCAAGGCAGGGGGTACTATTTACCTTAAGGGTCCCTTGGCCTTGCCCCTGTCAACACGTTCATATGAACCCAGCCACCTGCACTCAGGGGCTCCCTGGTAAAACACCCACTTCCCTGAGTGATGACAACTCTCCCCGTTCTCATGTGATCTAAAAAATTGCAACCAAAAAGTTGTTCTTCTCTGCTTTAAGCTCCTATATGAGACTAACCATATGATCACCTTCTGAAAACTTTGTCATGTTTCTGTTTTAAAGAACAAAGACATTTCTCTGATGTCCAGTGTTCTAGGCCATGTGTATCTCTTTGGTTCATATCAATCTCAACTGCTAAGCTGTATTATTTTGGTTTTGACTTCTAATTTGGTCTGGTAGGTTTTGTAGGCAGCAAATCATGGCCAGCTCTATAATTTCCTTAAAAGGGTATGATTGTCTCTAAAAGGGTTCTTGCTACTGTGGTTTAGGACCATTGAATTGGCCATAAATATTACATGCCCTTTAGATGACAACCTAAAACAACAATACAGTTGGTAGGAACAATAGCCCATAAAGGGTAAGTAATACTGGAACCCTGCTGGCCTTGACATTCTGACAGAACAGGATACCCTGAGGAAGCCCAGGTGGTGCCAACCTCTACTGGTCTGTGGGCAGGAAAAGAATGCAGAAATGGCAAAGTCTGAAAGAGCCATTTCATACGTGACAAGCAATTTTAGGAAAAAATAAATAAAGTCACTCTTGGGTCCAACTTGTGAAATGACAGTTGAGATCATCTCATCTATGACAAGGGTAGGGTTGAATTTACACTTTATTTTTTCATGATTTTTAAAAGAAGGTAAAATACCATATATATGTAAATAAAAAAAAAAGAAATTTGATTATCACATCTTGTAAGATGTGAAGGCTAAATTGAGACTAGCACCCATAGTATTTTGAAAAAAGTAATTTTATAGAATTTGCAATTTAACTTTGAACTTTAAGATAACTTTTAAATTAATATTAACTTCAAAAATATTTAAATGGGAGAACATATGATAAAATAGAGGTGGATAAAGATGTCTGTTATGCATCTTGTTATTGAACTAACTTTTTCCCAAATTAAGAACCGTAGGAGAATTAATTTTTTAGCACCAATGTCACATGCTATTTCCAACTGATTCAAGTAATGTGTTCAATTGAGATCCAGTAGTAAAGGGAATGCTTTTGTCTGCTTACAGGTTAAACTTCCATCAGTGGATTTAGGAACTGGACTGGATCTTGTCCCTTGTATCAGTTTCTTGTGACTGCTGTAACAAATTGTCACAAATGTTAATAGGAATTTATTCTCATGGTTCTGGAGCCCAGAAATCTGAAATCAAGATATTGACAGAGCCACACTCCCTTTGAAGGCTCTACGGAAGAATCCTTCCTTCTCTCTCAAGCTCTTGTTGGCTCCAGGCATTCCTTAGCTTGCAGTGGCATAGCTACTCTCTGCCTCTGTCTTCACAGGACCTTTTCCTTCTGTCTATCTGTGTCCTTTACTGACTCTTGCAAGAACACTTTCATTGGATTTAGAGTTAACTCTAATCCAGTATGATTTCATCTTGATCCTTAACTAATTATGTCTGTAGAGATCCCATTTCCTAATAAGGTCACAGTGCGAGGTTCTGGATGGACAAGAATTTTGGGGGTGGGGGGATTTGGAGGACACTATGCAACCCACCATAATAATTATAAATTAAATGTTAAAAAGGTAAATTAGAACCTTTTGGAGTGCTCTAGATTTTCAGGACGCCAGGTCACTGCTTCATAAATGTTTATCCTATCATAATTTAGGGGCTCTAAGGATCAGAAAAAAAATCAATTTTGAAGTGCAAGTATTAAAAACATTAGAAACAAACATTCTTTAAAGTAATAGAAGCCCCAAATTTCTCAAATTAGACTAGAACTTATTATAAAGAGATCAACATATACATATTTCCTTTTTATTGACTCTTTGCTGGATCTTCATGTGTATTTTTAATTTAAAAAAAAATAATTATTTATTTTGAGAGATAGAGCACATACAGATGTGTGGGAGAGGGGCAGAGAGAGAGAGGAGAGAGAGAATCACTGGGCTCGATCTCACAAACCATGACATCATGACCTGAGCTGAAATCAGAGTCGGATGCTTAACCAACTGAGCCACCCAGATGCCCCATGAATTTTTAATTTTGATTTTAGGGAGAATTTGGAGCAGATGTTAGTAGTCTTTTTCTGTACTTAAGTAGAAGAAATAGAAAAATGACCCAGTGCAGATTTTAGCTTCTTTTCTTTAAATTTTTTTTTTAATGTTTATTTATTTTTGAGACAGAGAGAGCATGAACAGGGGAGGGTCAGAGAGAGAGGGAGACACAGAATCCGAAGCAGGCTCCAGGCTCTGAGCTGTCAGCGCAGAGCCCGATGCAGGGCTTGAACTCACGGACCATGAGATCATGACCTGAGCCAAAGTCGGATGCTTAACCGACTGAGCCACCCAGCCAGGCGCCCCCAGATTTTAGCTTCTTATACGTATATCTAACTATCTGTTTTTCAACACAGTTATCAAAGAAGATATGACTACTTACACAGTTGTTAAATACTATATTTTATTCATCAATACAGTTTGAATAGCACACTTGTGTTTTCTAATGTTGATATTTGAAAAATATTTTCTACTTCTTTATTATAAGTGTAATACACAGTGTACAAAGCCATGAGTATATTTTTCTTTTATTTAATTGTTTTTAACTTTTATTCCTTTTTAAGAGACAGAGAGAGACAGAGCATGAGTGGGGGGAGGGGCAGAGAGAGAGGGAGACACAGAATCCGAAGCAGGTTGTCAGCACAGAGCCTGATGTGGGGCTTGAACCCATGAACTGTGAGAACATGACTTGAGCTGAAGTTGATGCTTAACCAACTGAGCCACCCAGGTGCCCCAGGCCATGAGTATATTTTTCAAAGAGGAATGTTGGTAATTTCAGTCCTATAGTTGATCAGTGAAGTCTGTTTATGTCATCTAGACCTTTATGGGGTCAAGAATGTCTGATCTGAGACTTTTCTTTCTTACTCATTTTCATCTTTTCACTTACCTGTTGCTCTCACTCAGTTCCATTGAACTAGTACTAACTCACGTGGATGGTCTTAGGGAATTGATAATTGTGCGTTAACAAAACAGGAAATTATTTACAAGTTCTACTCGTGAATTCTAATATACTGTTTGTGGTAGAATGTGTATAAGATGGGTCATTCTCACACTGTTTTCCTCAGATTATCAGAATATTTCTCAGACATCAGAATTGAATACATTAATTATTCCTAAATATTGAATTCCTTAGGTCTGTGTCTAAAATAAATCTTTGTATTTCTATTAAATTTTCAAACTGCTTTGCTACCTATCCATGAATAGAAGGAAATGGTGAGCTCCGTGTACCTCATATATTCTGGTATCCTATATAGTGCTGAGTATAAGAGTTTAATGGCAAATGTGCATTCTTTTAATACTTGATGACTGAAAATCAGAAACATTTTAGACAGTGAAGCACGCAGACATCAACGGATAGTGATGACTTTGAAATCTCTGAGAAAGGAAGCCTCTCATTCAATCTCCTAAATTTAAGCACTGAAGGAAAAAGCCAACAGCCTGCTCAGAGCCCTGCTTAGGAATATGATGATCAGGACGTACATCCAGCTAGACTCCCAGAAAAAGCACCAATACTCTGAAGCGGGTGAGTTCTGGTCATGGATGAATTTTCTCTTGATATTTTCTTTGGGAAGAAAGACCACTTCAGAGCCTAGAAGCCCTCTCCTGCTACTGAGCCTTGGAGGGCAGCCCTCTTGCACTAAGAACTTGAACATCACACACACAATCCCTGTGGTAGGCTGTGTCCTTCTTGGTGCAGCTAGACCTGTTTACACTTGGTGCAGAAAGTTCTGATGAGTCTTAGATTCTAGCTGTATTATTCCTTCCTTCCTTCCTTCCTTCCTTCCTTCCTTCCTCCCTCCCTTCCACCTCCCTCCCTCTCTCTCCCTTTCTCACTTTCTTTCTCTCTTTCTCTTTCTTTCTTTCTTTCTTTCTTTCTTTCTTTCTTTCTTTCTTTCT